>NW_024580666.1:12241211-12397801 GCF_017639235.1 Corvus kubaryi | reverse complement strand
GTTCCACAGGTGGAACAGGGCCCATCAGCTCCAGGACAGCTGTGTCCCGGCCCGGCCCAGGCCCAAGCAGGGCCTGGGCCAGGCCCACTGGCCCCCACATGGGGCCCGCAGCCACCTGTCCCAGCATCAGAAATGAGACAGAGCTGTGGAGGGGGGGGGGGTTGTCTATTCTTAAGTGTGGATCACAGAGGAGGTCACAATGTTAAGTGGCTTAAAGAATTGTCCATATTCAAACTGGCCAGCTGATAGGTTCTATCAGGTCACAGAGGAAGCTCTAAGCACCCCTTTGCAAGAACATCACTTCCGGGACTATGCTTGCTGACCCATGACAATATCTAATAATGTTATCTTAAGAATTTGCAGGAGAAAAATACATTTCAAGTCAAGAAAGCATAAAATTTATGAAAGTTTTACTTTTTTCAGGGCATAAAATGTCTCTCTTTTAATCTTTTTCTTGATGTACATTAGAAGACATCAGTTAGCTTAACAGAATTCTTATTTCTAAACTCTTCTCAAACATGCATTTTGAAACACTCATTAATACTCAAGCAATGTTTTCAACAGTGACAGGAGGTATACGCAATATTTAGTTTCTTCGCAGTAGTAGTGTAAAATACTGAAGTACCTGTCATGAATGTGTACTAAATAATTAATTTCTCTGTAAAATTCCAACAAGAGAGTTTCAGTCTGCCTTTAGAAGCTCTTCTATGTAGACAGGTTTATACGATGCTGATATTGAGACAAATTACTGTTTGTGCCATTTCACGCAAAAAAAAAAAGAAAAAAAAGAATATTTGCTAGTTGTGTTATTGTCATCCATCCTCCTGTCTGAGTACGAATATTGTCATTCTCTTTCCTCTTCTGGTTTTCATCCAGCTTTGTAGGGTGACAAGTTCATACAATAAGCATCTTTTTAAGGTATTCAAGTAAAATGTGTTTAAAAGAATGTAGAAAAAGTAGCATCCATCCTCCACAACCTTTTTTTCCCCATATTTACATACATATACATATTGTTTATGGAGGAAGTTATATTCAGTAGTAGTAATATGCATCTATAGCCCCCGTTGTATTTTCAGAAGAAAAAAAGAAAAGTGAAAGAGTATGTTTCCTCTCTGCTTTTCACTCTTCCTCTGTTCCAAGTTTTGAGTTGTTCTTTATTTGTCATGAGGATCAAAGAACTGGAATGTCAGAAAAGTAAATCAGTCAACATTTCTCAAAGGGCTCTGAGTGCACCAGGGGAATAAGAGAATGAATATCATTGTGAGCAGAGAGATCTGAAAATGGACAAGTTTTCTTATGACAGAAAAAATAAGTTAGAAGGACAATATTCTGTGGATTAAACACGGAAAGAGAGGAAGGACTCAGGTATTACAAATTTGTTTTTCCTGATCCTTGTTCTCTCTGGTTGGTTTGCATTAAATGTGGTGTGAATAACCAAAGATGTGTGAAACATTTTGCATCTAAATTACAAACTTGAGGTGCAATTTGGGATGAGAAATCAAGTAAAACAGGATGCAAGACATGTTTTCCAAAATCACCACTTTCTAAAGAATGTTCAATTCACATATACATACCTTATGAACAGACCTATATATACATACACTCTTTCATTTTAGGGTACTGTCTAATGGAAGAGGCCAAAGCTCTTATCAGGAAGGAGTACGTTGTTTCATATGACCTCATCAGAAAACGGCACTCTCAGATTTTAAAATGAAAACAAGAAAATCCTGCTTTCACTGCAGAGAGCAAAAGGATGGTGAGAAAAAAAAGGTTGCAAGAGAATGTAAGTGAATGTGATCAAACATTGTGCCAGTGCAAATATATAGCATTTTGGGGAGAGAGGCCATGTCACAATCATTTTGGTTTTGCAAAAAAATGAAGCAAAATACTTTTGTTACTGAATTTTGCTGGCTGAATCACAGTTGCAACAGACCTTTATCCTCTCAAGGTGCTCATAGACACATTCATGAGGTCACTAATACTTCTGAGTGTTTAGTGCACATCTTACACTGATGTTTAAAAAATAACTGGGGAAATAATTTGCCTCTCCAATTGTATTTCCCTACATGCCCTCTCACATAGCACAACAGTGAATTCAGATCTTGAGTGCCTGGATAAGTCAAATATCTTCAGCAGGAAAATTTTAATCAGAAAAAATCCCCCAGTTTATTGACTTCCAGTCCCTGCTTTGACCATCGACTCATTTTATACATGTACTTATATACATATATGACACAGTCTATGGTCTAGATTTTATCTGAACAGCAAAGGAAGAGGCTTTGCAACTTGGAAGCTCTGACAATAGGAGAGAAATAAGGAGGATCCTGTCTTCTAATCTTGCTGAGCCAGTCTCTGTCACAAGCTTGTATATTGACATTGCTTTGCCAAGCAAGAAAGTTGAGTAAGAAACAAGAAGAAATAGAATAACAGTTTAGACCTACACTTCCTAACTAAATAGAGTAAAACCAGCCATAAACTACTCTTATATGAGATCTCTTCGTACTATCATTGAACAGAATATCCTTAATTAAAATGTGAAGAGAACATCTCTACATCTATTGTGTTTTTTGAATTTCAGCAGTGACAAATGCCATGGTAAAACCAGACTAAGTTAGAGATAGTTTAGCTGTTTGAGCCAACTTATGCTAGCAAGGAACCATATAATATAAATCACAAATATCCCAGTCTCACATTATTATTGTTTTGCGTAGTGCTTGTAATTTTTTTTTTTTTTTAACTTTTAATAGTAATTTTAGTAATTTTTACCTCTTTAGTTCCAGGACATCATTATCATCTTTGATATTTTCTGTAATTAAGCCCCATTCCATCAAAATTTTAAGGGCACCTTTATTGGCCTTGGAGAAGTCCGCTGGCCATTAAAACAAGTGTTGGATGGCCTGTTAAGACAGCAGACATTGTGGCAGGTCTAACTCCTTCCACCAGTGAATGGGAAGAGAAGACTCCTCTGCAAAGAGGTCATAGATTGAAAGGCTCTGCTCAGCAGTCTGCTGCTTTCCTGTTTCCAGAATGCAGTCTGAGGAACATTACCAGGAGAGATCTTGCATCCCAATGGCGCTGGCTCTAGGCACATGCATGAAAAGAATGATCAACTTTACTGAGAAAGTAAAGATTTTTATACCTAGAATATATTTAATAACAAAGGTTCAAGACACCCTCACAGACATGTGGAGACAGTTATTTCCATTGTAGCATGGATTCCATTTGCCTTTCTGAAAATATTTTCAGCATTTATTTGGGTAGTACTGATTGTACTGAGAACTTAAAAGTTCATTCTTGGATCTTGGGCAGAATGTCCAACTCAGTTGTCAAAATCTCCAGCATTCCTTGAAAATGTCATAATGTGTGCATGAATTTTGAATTTAAAAAGCTGCAGTAGTTTTTAATCCGATAATTTAAGTCAGAGTGCAGCCATAAATTAATGAGATTTTCTACTGCTACTACTGGTAGCAACAATAATAATTTAAGGTCTACTGAGGAAATTATTTTGCTATTTATAATATTGGACTATTTAATTTCTCTTGTTCTATCTATTCTTTTTCCTTTTAGTTGTCTACATTAAATACAGCACTGCTTCTTGAGCAGTATCATTTAGCCTGTCTTTCTTGCCTCAACACATTTTTTTACCTAAGACTGTGTGCATTGTTTTCTAGTTTCATCTAAATTTTCAAGGCGAGTTAAAAAGGCGTTCTGAAAGAAAAGCTGAGAGCTGTTATGTTTCTGGCCAGGGGAGATGATCATGAAAAATGTGATTATATGCACATCTTCAGGTATATTACTGATATACTGGAGATAGAAACAATTTAGATGTTGGCCTAATAGACACAAGTGCATGTTCTATGTAGTACTGAAATAATGAGACCTGATTAAAAAAAAAAAAAAATAAAGCCAAGGTGGCATTAAAGAATGATGGAAGCTAAAATTTACATGTTGATTAAATGAGAGTAGTTCACCCTTCTTGCCCTTGTTTTTCATTCCTTGCCATCTATCATTTGGAAGCTTTTTCCATTAAATGCCAGCTGAATCGTCTTCATATGATAAGACAGATTATGCAGGACAGAAATCAAGCTTTAATAACTAGCATGGAAGGTACCTTTTTTTGTGGAAAATGGGGGCAAGATATGGGGCCTCCCAGCCCCTAGGAGAGCATCTCAACTCCCTGCTGAGGGCAGTCCCATAGCCAGACTTGTCTGCTGTGTAAAATTTAAGCCTCCAAGCAATTCTTCATGTGAGGCCAGTCTGGATCCTCTGAAGCCCCAGAGGCCCTGGATGTTTGAGCATGGCATTGGACATAGCTTTCCAGGTTAATTTTTGTACCCATATTTTATTTGTAAGTTCTAGATTACCTAACTTATTCACTGGTTTTTTGTTTTGTTTTTTTTTTCTAAATGTTATAGTTTCACCAATAGTTTCTTTTTTTATATGACTACATGTAATTAATATAGGTAGTTATATATTAATTAAAATAATAATTATCTAGAATTTAAATTAAATATATTACCTGCTTTTATTTGCAGTTATTGTTAGGTAGTTAACTTCTGTGTTTGTTAGTGTTTATCCAGTGCATCTATACAAGAAATGCTATGATTGGTTTATTGTGGTGTGACTAAGTTTTCACTAGCATGATCCCTTCAGCATCCCTTTTTGGCTTTTGGCTCTTTCACTGTTAAAGTAGTACTCTGCTACATTAGCTGTTTTGGAGCTCAACAAGTGGTCCTTCCCCTGTGGGTCTTTCTAGACAGATTTTTATTTTGGTGAGAACTTCTCACCTTTGATATAATATACTGGTCCTTTATTATCGAGACTTCCCATTAGATCTTCTTGCTGCCAGCATCCTCCTCAGTCTGCCAAGTGGGGCACTCCTGCTTCATAAGTTTGAAAAACTGGCAGGAGCTGCTGCAACAGTGTCTTCATGAGGGTTCCCAGAAATGTGCCTAAATTGGCAACTTGTCTCATATGGGTATTCTCTATCGTACATTTTTTAAAGTCCAGTGTAACACTATATAGATGTCAGATAAGTGAACTGCTTTGCCTCCTGTTTGCCAGTTTTAGTGTTGTTACTTCACAGTAATAAATTTTGAGATAACACTAGGGCTGTCTGTGATATTGTCAAGTCTGTGGGCGAATGAGTGATGTACAGAAATCAGGCATGGCTGAAAAATACATTGCCTTCTGCATACATTTACTGGTTCTCCCTCTGTCTTGCCTGTCTTCTTTTTCTTTCTTTGTCCTTCATCAGTAGCTGCTAATGGTTATATGCCCCTAGTCTGAGTCCTAATTGCTGTGAAATGAGCAAGTGGGAGGCAGCTGAAGTAGGAAAAGAAGGGAAGCTGCTCTATTTAGTGTAAAACTGACTCAGCATTTGGCAGGGAAGAGCCCACACTGTTAAACTACTGAGTCATCAGCACACTCATGCTCTCTCTAGGACTTCAGGCTCCACTGGTGACTGATGGATCAGGAGTTTGACTGAGGCCACCTTGTACTTCTCGGGTGCTATGCCATCATAACATCCTCATCTCTCTCCAGTTCTTCCCACTGGCAGTGCTATGACTCACCAGGCAGCTCATGGGACACACAATAAATCTAAACTGTAATTAGGGCACAAGTGGAAAACTCAGTTTGGACCACAAAGAACATTTGCCTATGTCCATAAAACATTTGCACAGCTTGGAACTGCAGGGCTAATTCTGATGAAGCGACTGGAGCTGGGGTTAGAAGGCCACAGCCAGAGATAGTGCACTTGCAGTTATGCAGATAAGCCTACACTTCATCTTCCCAAATGATGCCCAGAGGCTGCCAGAACAGTCATTCTTTCACTTTTATGAGCAGTGAATTTACATTAAAAGGCATTTAAATAAAGGCTGTAGAGTACGCTTAAAAGATGTTGTTCCAGTTTGGGACTTTATTATGGTGCTGTGGCATGGTGAAGTGACCCCATACATGATTGAGCTGAGGTGTCAACCTGCCCTAGAGCTCTGTTAATAAGGATTGGTGAGCCTGGAGGCAGCAATGTTGGCAGGAATGCTGATGAGCCTCGTTAGCATTGTGCAGATCATTTCCTTTGGAGAAAGGTACACAAGCCTGGGGGAGAGCTGGTAGTGAAGCCAGTCAAAGAGCTCTGCATCGAATAATTTATTTGGCTAGCTTGGTCTACCATTGTAAACAAGTCTTGCTTTCTGTGAATAAATTCATTAGTCACCTCTTTCAAAATAATTACAATGCATATACACATTGGAGCCAATATTTTGTCCACAATTTTCTCTGTAACTCCATGCACAGAAATCTGTTCCTTAACAGACATTATTTGCTCCACTAAAACGATATAAGGAATACTTAAATTTTTGAAGATCCCTGCCATGAATGAGGTACAATACCCACGTCTTGTTACAGGAGTCACATAAGTCTTGCCGAAGCAGTCCTGCTGCTACTTGCCAGTGGTGTGAGCTGACATGTTTGCCTGCATGTACTACTGTCTGTACTTGCAGCAGTGAATTGACTGCCAAGTGCATTCAGGAGGAACATATTCACACACTTAAATCTCTGTCTTTATCTAAGGATCTACAAGGGCAGACGACAGCTGTCACAATTAGGAAAATACAGACAGCCTGCTCTGCTTCCCCAGGGCTCCTCAGATGCAGGTTGGAAGTGGCAGTGAGCTGGTTCAGCTCTTGATAGGGATGGCCAAATCCTCGTGACAGTGCTTTAAAAAATTCCACCATCTATATTAATTTTTAGGGGTTGTTTGATATATTTCTTCCTTTTTTCTTGTTCATTTGTTGTTAGTAGCTAATACTACTACTACTAATAATAATGCTACTACTAATAATGCTGTTCTTATACACCCTCCAGATGTTTAGGTAGATGCAGTTTTGCAAGTTCAGCCTCAAGTCTAAATATTACAGATGATCTGTGCCAACATGTTTTATCAGCTTTTCCCTTCTGGTGATTATATTTGAGATAAAGTTTGGTGGGAAACTTATTTGCATAATTCTATTTCCACCTACACTTCCTTAATAGCTGTTATTTGCAAAAGCAATTTCCTAGTCAGTGGTCAACCACATTAAAATGTTCCATGCCTTAAATATTTCCAGTGAAGTAAATAAGTCTGGAGTCACAGAAAGAGATCAAAACAACAGAAAATCAGTTACATTATTATTGCATTTTCTACATGATCTTATTCCTATATTGTTTGCATTTATTTTCTTTACAATGATTTCCCATATCAGAAATCTCTTGTATTCACATTTCACCATGTCACAGTATTAACTTCAACATATTTGGGATCAGAGTTACTTAGCTAGCTGATAAGCCTCCTGAGTGTTGCTCAGCCTCTCAGCTACATAAACTGTGTCCAGATCTCCAAAATCTGGTGCTGTTTCAAGGCATGGTGCATAATCAGGGTGAACCTCTTGAACACTGGACTTTGCATCCCTGCTACTTGTTGCAGGCGAGAAAAAAATTCTTCCCATCAGGACAAGCTGTTCTTTTGTTCTCCAAAATTGTAATCTGTGTTCCTGGTTTGGGAAAATTGCAAAATATATCTTGTTCTAAGAAGAGTTTCATGTTTCCCAAGTTTTCTTCTGTAGGCAGAAAAACAAGTCATGGGAGCCATCTTTTCTGCTGTTTTGGACAAGCAGCGTAATAGCACAGAATGAAAATGGATAGTTTAGTTCTACTGTGTTGCAGACAATGAACTCTACAGTAAATTGACCATGAAGAAAACACCAAAATAACAGGAGGGAGTAAAACATTACTTGAAAATATTCACTATCATTTTACCAAAAAAATACCCCAAAATTATGGATTAATAAAGCTGCCTTCAAATCAAAATATGGATGTTAAAGTCTTTATTGAAATAGGTGTCTGCTAAACGCTTTTGAAAATGTAACCTATTAATTAATAGAAGCAGAAATAGGTAGTAAAGCTAAACACCAGTAGGCTAAATGTTAATTTCTTAATATACAGAATAATTTTTAAAAAACAAAAAAGTGAAAACTTTTTCACTTTCATTCCTTGTAGCAAACTTAATGTTACTGTACTATTCTTTCAAACCTCCAATGTTTGTTTTGAGGTTTTTTTGCCTCCAAGTTTGTTCTGAAATCTTAATAATAAACTCGTTTTTTTCTAACAGAGTATAAGGGAGAAAATCTGCTACATGCATTCACCTTACAGAAGAATCATTACTGAAATGTTAGATCATTAGGCAAATCTCTTCTCTTTCCTTATCATGTCCTACCACTGGCATGCCATCACTAGTGTGATTTTTGGGATTGTCCAGTGCAGGGTCAGTAGATGGATTTGATGATCCTTGCAGGGCACTTCCAACTCAAGATATTCTATGTTTTTTTGCCAGAAAAACATTCACATCAACAATGAACGATATTCCAGCATATCTTTGTCTTCTAAACATCAAACCAGTAAGGCAGTTTATGTACTCAGCTATTTAAACCAAAAGGTTCTGCCTGTAATAAAGGATTTATTCATTCCAGGATCAAGTTAAATTTTCTTGAATAAATAAAATTAAATATCTTTACATGATAGAATTACTATATTTTAAAAATATCTCTTTTTGGTGTCATTTTGTGACACTCTTGCAGATGCTGAGCGTTATTTACTGTTCAAGTCATGGTATTACCAAACAGCTCAAGGAGAGAAGTAGTGGATTTAGGTACTGTCATGAGTGAGAAGGTCAGATTCAGACTCCTAGGTTGGAGTATGCAAAAGAAATCCTAACAACAGCATTTAAAAATTCTTCAAGTACAGATACTATGTAACTGCGATGAAATAAAATAATAATAATAATAATAGTAGTAGTAGTATTAATATTTGGGGTGGTTTTCTGGTTTTGGTTTCTTTTCAAGTGAGAAAAAGGTAGAGAGGTTTCTGTCCCTTACTGTAGATAATTCAGTCTGTGGTTCTCAAAACAGCTAAGACCTAGCAGATATTATTTAGGATGTTATAGTTTAGAGCTATATTTAGAATTTACCAAGATTTTTTGGTTTTATCGCTTTTTATACTTTAGCAGAAATCTTAATATTCCACAGCAGTTAAGTTGAAGCTTCTTATGCAAGGTAATACTTTATTATGACAGGTGACATTTTTAGGTTGTTCAGATACTGATATTCTGTGAAATCAAAATAAAAATTGTTTTTTCTTCCTTTAATGAAAGCTATCAGCTGAATATTAGAAGACCATTCAGGTAGACTTTTAATCTAAGTTGTTAAAATGTGAAAAAGTAGCATTTATAGAGGAAAATATACATCGGTTTCCTACCATATTAGAATGGGAAATCCTCATTTCTTCTGTTGCTTTACAACAACATTTCTAATAAGTTGGTCAAATGTAGTCACAATTTTACATTCATTGTAAATACAGGGTTTTTAACGTACCTCTTTGCCTACAAAGGATGTTACTATGGCCATATTTGCTGTTTTAACAGAAGAATTTTTATAAATTCATTCAGTGATATAAAATGAAACCCAGTGGGAGGGGCTGAGAGGCTGGGCTCTACTTCTTTTAGTTAATACAGTTTCTTTCTCTAACTGTAAAGAAGTCTTGTCCAGAATGAACACAATCAGACTTTTCATACTAATGTTCGTGCATACTCTCTTCAACTTTAAATTCCTCTTGAAAACAGTGTAGACTTCTATTTAGTTTCGAAGCACACAACACATTACTTATACCTTTTGCATAAATATCAGAACAGCTGAATAGTCTATTTTATTTGTTTACTGGATACTGTATTTTGAATAAATATATCTGTAAAATCTTCTGTACATTGTAACCATATCTATTGAATGGAGTTGTCAGGCAAGAATCTCCTAATCAAATTCATGGCATCTATCAACATATGTTATTATGGATAGAGAATTGCCCTGGCTAGCTGAACCCAGGAATCCTAGAGAAGTTGAGTATTTTCTGAACCTGACAGAAACTGAACTTTAGAAATTGAAGACACTCAGCAGCTTTCAGAACCAGGCCCTCTATTTGTGAGAAGATAATGAGAATGCGCTGGAATATTTCAGGCAGAAATAACCTGACATCAAGACATGGGTAGACAGAAGTCATGACACAGGGCAGTGCTAACATCTGCCTCCTCTAACATACTGTAAACAGCATCAGGAAGCTCCTCAAAGCTCCTGACATAGTAATATTTGTCAAATCCCCCAGAATGTGGCGTTAGCCATACAGTGTATCAAATGTCAAGGTGAGTGACATAAGCTACTGTCACACTGATCCTGTAAGCCATCCTTCCAGGGTGGATGACAGCAGGAAAGCTACCAGAGAGGCTGCACAGGGCTCCTGCTCTCATGCTGGAATCCTACCCCAAACAGCCAGCAGGAGCTCAGAGTATGGCTAAAAGCCCAAATGATCGGATTGCTTTAGACGGATGAGAACGGAACTTGTTTGTTGTAATTTGAATTTCCATTATAGCTGTTTATTCAACACTAATTGAGGTCTTGAGCAGAGTTTTGTAACAGGGAGTTATGCCCACAAGGCTCATCTTTTACAGACAAGCTTAGCTTCAACCAGCATTATCCTTGATATGTCAAATTATATAAAAGTGACAAGCCTGGGAGCCTAATATAGAGTTTCCACGTTTATGTGGATAGATGTCTAAAAGCACCATGGATTGGGAGAGCATTAAGTGCAAAAAGCCTGGCAAAAGCAGTATGTATACCTTTATTATACTTTTTGCCTAAGATCATCTAAGCACACTAGTTTGTTTCAGTCACCACAGACAGCCTGTAGCAATAGATGTTTTTTCTAGTTACCCAGTGTAAAGAACATAAACAAATTAATTAAAAAGTAATATTGATATTAATGCTACTATCAATGCAGATAGACTTAGAGACCATGCTTGAATAATCCTTGATGATAAAAGCATATTTGTTTCACTTAATAATATGTTACTCCATAAAAAGAAACATTATTATTTGTAAATTTGTTAACTTGATAAAGATTTGGTATATCCTCAAAGTATTAATAAGTGCTTCTCAGGCATACATTATGATTTATTCTCATAAATATGTTGACAGAGATGTCTGAGTGTTTTTGGTGAAGATCTATTCCTAGGATATGTGTACAGAAAAATACTTCCAAGTGAGCACTGGGGAATAAATAAGAGAAAATCCTTAAAAATGAAATATTTTTTAAGATTTCTGGAGAAAAGGACATCACCAAAACCTAAAGAAAATAATCAGAACTATTTGTTTGTGTCCCTTATCTTCATTTCTTCTTGTACTCAGAGGACTCAGACTTGACTTCACTGTTTATCACAGAAGAGAAACCATTTAGAATTTTCCAGGCACATTGTAAAAGAATTATGATTCCAGTAATATATGGCTATTTTCTAGTTCTTCCCTACTGTTTCTTCTGTTAGAAGAATTGAATTCTATTACTAATACATAGATTTTAACAAAGCATAGAAGATGAAAATAATAATTTTCACAGTGATGGCAAAAATAGCCTGAGAATTAGTGTGTATTTTATGGTTTGACCTTTAAGATCTTTTCCACACTTAATCTAAAGGAAGATCATTATCTTCATGTAAGGTGCCATAGCTCTTAATTTTTAAGCTCCTGGTCTCCTGTTGGAATGTAAGACCCAGCATTAGATGCCTTTAAGTTCTCCACAGGATGTAGAGAGGATTAGGCACCTTACAAAGGTCATTAAGTTCTGCATTTTTGGCAGTAAGAAATACTATGAGTTCTCATTCTGCTTCAGAACATGCTTAGCCAAGTATGAGCCATGGGCAGGCGCCTTCAATGCAGTACCTGAATTCAGACACTGAGGTTCTCTTCTGAACTTAGTAGCTCATGGTAATTGAGCAGGAATCACTTTTTTTCTTTCCAAATACAGGCAGGGGAGAAATCATCAAACCCTGTACAGTTGGTTCTGATTTTTACTTGCATATTTTTTATAACACTTATCTAGAAATTTGAAGACTTTCTTACATATTATATTAAGTTGCTGATTGCAATATTGAACATACTTTGTATTTGATCTTTCATACTTGTAGAAAAGAAGGCAAAATTAACATAGGGAAGAAAAAAAGTAAGAAAGCAAGAATGTGATTCCAGATAGTTTTAGTTCTGTATTTCTTTACTTCTTTCTTACGAATTTATTTGCTCTCAATTAGGGTTTTGTTGTTATTGTTGTCGTTGCTGTTTTCTTTGATTTCAATTGCAAATATAAAATGCATGAACAGTTAAAAAGCAAAAACCAGAACCCATACCTTTGATACTTCAAGATAAATTTTTTGAGTTGAGTAATGATATTTTTTGTGTGTTTTATTTTGACCTCACAGACCCTTCATGCCTCTTAAGCAGCTTGAATAAGTAAAAAGCCTCGAGAGAATTTTTTCTGATTGATATACATTATAATGGCTTGATGCTTTTGTGAAAAGGGAACCTGGTCTAATATCTATTGCATGATGGAAAAGAAAACATAGACTCATGGAAGCATAGAATGGTTTGGGTTGGGAAACACCTCTGAAGGTCATCTGGTTCCAACCCTCCTGCCATGGGCATGGACAAGTTCCATTAGATCAGATAGCTCAAAGCGCTGTCCAGCCTGGCCTTGAACACTTCCAGTGATGGAGCATCCACAACAGACATATTTATTAATGGCTTTAGTAAAATGACTGTCTTATTCTTTCTTTTAAGCCCCCTTTAGGTACTGGAAGGCCACAATAAGGTCTCTCTGGAGCCCTCTCCATACGTAACAATCCCATCTGTCTCAACCTGTCTTCACAGATAGGTGTTCCAGTGCTCTGACCATTTTCATGACCCTACTCTGGCCCTGTTTTGTTAGGTCACTGTCTTTTCTTGGACTGTGAGTGCTAGAGTTGGACACAGTGCTCCAGGTGTGGTTTCACAAGAGCAGAGTAAAGGGAGAAAGTTCCAGGATCCTCCTTATTATGCTGCTTGCTGGAAGGAGGATGGGTAAATACTAGACAGAGATAATCAAATATAGATAAGAAGTTGAGACCAGGAGAGAGAGCAAGAGGTGATATGAAAAGAGTCGTGCTATATTGTGCTATAAGGTAGTCTGGGTTAAGTATTGGAACAGGTCTTGTCAAATGCTGTCATCTTTCTTGGCAGTAGTAGAGGAATACTTGTCATAAAACTGTTCCCTGATACATCAAAGACAAATGTTCTAAGGAAAGTATGTTGGAATACCTGAAAGAAAAGGATTAAAATAAATAGCATGAAATACACAACACAGACTTCCAGGATGTTGAGGACTAAAACATTTTCGCTATACTCTGAAGTGTTATGATGAGGAAGCCCCAGTCAGTTTTCAGGAGCTGTTGAATTAACCCTGTGTTAACACATGGCCAGTGAGAGCACATAGGTACCTACTCATCTCTCTAGGACTACAAACTATGAAAGACTTAATAAATAGATACTTATATGTTTACATCTGACAAAAAATCCAAAAACAAGCAGACAGAGATGTATGGCTCTTTCTGTGAGACACAGACCCTCTGTACTAAAGACAGAAAATGAATTAATATCCCCTACTTCAAATATTATTATGTTCTTTCCACTCTCCATTCAGAGATATGAATTAAGCAACATATGCCAATAACATCTTATTACATGATGATCTGAATATGAACTATTTTTTGTTATAAAAATCTTCTGTCCTAGGTTTGTGACATGGGAGATGGTAATTAGAACACTTCATAACTTTAGGGTTTTGACAAAAAAACCTCCAAACCTGGACCAATATTTTGCAGATTGGCCCTTATTACGGGATAAGCTGTATCTCAGTTTGGAGCCTGAACTAACCATACTGGTGTATTTTCAATAGGTATAGAGTTTAAAATTACCATCAAGTAAAACAAAACATTGAGCTGACACTGGTAGTACCTAATAAAGTAAGATAGGGGAATTCCCTTAAGTGCTTTTTAAAGTTTTTCCCTTTCAAGATTTTAGTAAGTGTGGGATCAGAGCTTCACTGCATATAAAATTTTTGTTGCCATGCAATTCTGAATTAGAAACATTTCCTCTAAGTTTAATTACATATTCAGTTGTTTTCTTATTCTCCAATAGATTTGATATTTATGAAATGACAGAATAAAAGCAATAAAGATAAATTTCATCAAAGACTAGAAGAAGGTCTAAACATGAATATTGTATGGATGATGAGTTCTATTTACTTAGGAGTAACTTAATCTTTACCACTTTCAGATAATAACAAGTATTCTACTTGAGAAGTGAAAGAAATTAGAATTCAAAACACATCTATTTCTGCAGTTTAAGCACAGTCATTTTGTCTAATCATGTCTTATGTTTGTTCTCTTTGGCGTCATGAATTTTGCACTGAGAAGAAAAAAATGACAAAGGTCCAAAATGTTTCAGAACAGTAATGCTGAAAGCTGTCATTCATAGTTTTCCTTTTCAAAGCTTTTCCATTAAAAACTCCAGTTTTCTTGGAAACCTGTGGTTTTGAAATTGTCATCATTAAATTTTAATGATAATCTCCAGAAGTTTTGGTATACCTTTATTTTGACAGGGATCACAAAATATATGTTCATTTAAATGAACTTAGAAAGCAGTATACCAATTTTAATGCACATTTTCATATCCCTGATTTTTACTTTACTTGCAGAAGATCACTATTTGGGATGAATTACATTTGTTTCATTCTCTAGTATATTTTGAACGAAGTTTGATTTTTATCAGTTAAAATGTATGATTAGAATAATGCACATGTTATTAGCAATACTCTAAGTGCTGGTGTAGTCACTTGTAATGTAGGAGAAGGCAAAAATTATGGAAGCTGTCATTCCATATTTGTTTATGTATTCATTAATTTATTACTATGTTTATGTAACAGGTGCTGGTGGTATAAAGAACTTGTGATTTACTTATCATTGTGGGACTAAAGGTAGGAATAAATAACCCCAGTTGAGAGTAGCTATATATACGTTAAGAAATTTCTTCTGAAAAGAAGATTGTTTTCTGAGCCAGTGCCATGCCTACCTAGCACCTAAGCAGTTAATGCTCTCTTCTATATACAGTTAGATCATTCTGCAGTCTTTGCAGAGACTTCAGAGAGGGAGAGTCACCCGCATTTTTGTCTGCAATCAGGCTACTAGTTTAATTGGGCAATGGCAGAGCCTTGCAGGATATCCTAATGGTCCTAACTGGTAGCAGAAACCTAACTCCTGGGAGAAAAGAGATAGAAACCAGACAGATAAAGGGACAGGTAAAGGCTATGGAGTAAGAGAAATAAGATGGAAGGGGTCTGTCAAGGGCTCAGTGCTCGTATATACAAGTCTTTGTGCTCTTTCTTCTCTTAGCCTCTCTTGCTACTTTGTTTGCCAGCTGTGTGCCCATGGCACTATTGTCTGTGTCTTTTCTGTTATTGAGAAGTCCTGTGGATCTTTTTGTGCTTATCGTGGCTTTTGTTCCAGAGTGATCTGAATATGCAGGGAGTCCTAGCTTGAAAGGCTGTCCAGTCTAATCACAAATCTGCTTTTGCAACACTCAGTGCAATGGGGAGTGGGAGGAGGAAGAAAAAAACGTCTGATCAAACTGTGTTTCTGAGAGCAAGAATCTTCAGTGTATCTTCGGCCACCTCACTGACAGTGTCCCCGTCGTCAGCTGTCACAGTTCTGTCACTGAAACTCCTGGAAACAACTGAATTTTAATGAAGGTCTTCTGTGCTCTAGAATTTAAATGAGCTATTTGATAAAAGAGAGAAAACCTTCTGCATATCTACCTTATGCTCTTAATGCATTTTTCCTGGTTAAAAAAAAATAAATAAATTCAGGATTATTTCACTACTAGTTTTCTACAGAGATTTCCCTGCAAAGCTGTGCTGAACTGTTTTCATGCTGCTTTCCCCCTGCTCTGATAGAACCCAGTTGCTGTATATGCAGCTCCTGTTGCTTTCCAGCTTCCTTAGCTTCCCAGACTGGCAGTGGAATTAATCTCTGATAGTCTGAATCAGCGTCAAAGTGTGTGAGGCCAGCAGCAAATAGTTTAGTGGGGACATCCTCATCTTTGAGGGTGTCTCAAACTCTCAAAGAGCAGAGTTTTGGCAGCGCGTCCTACCAGGATCTTTGCAGGTGAGCTAGTTATTAGTCCCTAATAAGTGATGTTTTACAGGGTACTGGAGACCTTAATAATGCATTTGCTGTCTTCCACCTGCCTGAAACAAATTTTTTTCGTAGTGTAGACTCTGTTTTGTTCAGCAGTACCTGTGTGCATATCAAAAGAGTGCTGATTGCAAAATCCTCAGTTTGCTGAACATGTCTGGTCTCAAAAGTAAGTTTTCAAGCTCAACTGGAGCCATGAATTGATTGTGGGGCAAAAGTAAATGTTAAGTATTTTTAGTATGTGTTGTGCTTTTCTCCAGTGCAGTATGTGACACTACCTAGGTGTAAACACTGCCACACACAGATGTGCTAGTTGACTTCCTGCTTTTATATAACTGATTTTTGGGAAGTGAGAGGAGATTAAAACTCTTTGTTCTAATTACAGTTTTTCTGCTGCAAACTGTGCAGGTATACATATATAAACCTATGTGTGTGAAACAAAGATCCATCTTGTAAAGAATGCTTCTGCTCAATGGTAATGAAATGAAAATATGAACTGCAATCTTGTTGCAGAAACCCAGGATATTTATTCTTTTTTTTTTTACATAGTGAAGATAATCTATACATATTCCAAATAAACTGGTGGTGCAGAAGACTATTTTCTTGTGCTCACTGCTCTAAGACCGCTCCTAGATTTAAAACATTCAGTACTGAAAGGAGCATACAGAGACTGAAAGGTCTCTGTAAGTGCAGCACTGGAAACAGAAGATGTATCTAAAACAGATAGAAAGGGTTCTAAGGTCTGACTACAGGCTGAAGTATTGGTTGTGAGAAGATCTGTACTGTAGTATTTCTGAAATGGATCACCTGCTCTAATGGTTACTGAAATTCATTGTAACCTGCATGAAGTATGCCCCAGTCAGAAACTTGAATTCCACCCTGCCCTCCTGATATCTCATAAATTATCTTTTTCTGCCTGAGTAAGCACAGATATTAGTATAGGCTACCCTTTTAAAGGTACCTGTGGTTTTTTGGGTTTTTTTTCCCGAATGAAAGATGAAGGGTGGGTTTAAGGAAGGTTTAACACAGATATTTTGGTACATGAAAGGAGATTCCCCTCCACCCCATTTTAGTATTTCTATACTATCATAGGATATGTTCAATTTCCTATGAAAATAGCCTGAAGTGTGAAATGAAAGTTGGGAAGAGTCTAGAGGAAAGCCAGGGATGCCTAGCTGACAACAATACAAACTGGCAGTGAAACACAGAGCAGGGTGCACACCAGGGGAAATATTTGCCACGGTAATCAGTGACTGAAATTAGTACAGTGTTATAGCATAGAATGGGAATGAGATTATCTTCACTTCACTTATCAATTCTGACATTGATGATGACCTATTACAGCTACCAGGCCTTTACCTTATGCCAAGGAAATTGAACCAGGAATAATTGGGAGTTGGATGAAGAAGTGCACAATAATTTATTGTGCTTGATCACATTTAGTTATCACTCTGGATCCAGAAGTGAAATCGCAGAAGAGATGGGCTTCACATATCTTATGATAGTACTGAGGGCAAGAATGCTGCTTTTGTTCTGCTAAACAAATTATAATATACATTTTAACATACCACTGTAATTCTTCTAGCACTTACCTCCATGCCAAATACTAACTGCCCTGTGTATCTCCTAAGCTCATGCAGTCTGTCTTTCCTTCTTCATCTTTCACTAGCATCATACTAATGAAATAAAAAAAGGCACTTGGCCAATCTAAACTTTTCCACAAGCTTCACATGTAGACCCAGGCTGAGAACCTGGAGGTTTCATAAAAACAGATGCTTGCCTTCATGGTGGAGCTCAGTACAGGTCACGCATTTCTGACAAGCAACACTGGCCTCCTGCTTTGAACTGCACACCTCTGTGTGCACATACTAGAGTATCAAACTCTGTTGAGCTCCGTGTTGGTAGCTGTCAGCACCAAGGTGACATCCATCCTCTTGGATTGCTGGGGGACAATCTTCTTGTTCTAGGAGTAATTTATGCAGGGAAAATCACTGTCTTCTACTGTGATCCTAATTAGTCTGTCTCTGTCCTTGCATCGTTCCGACTTGAAGAACATGTTGTGCAGCCTGCTCAAGTAGCAGGATTTCACCAGTGACATGCCCATGTGCACAGGACAGTGGTCAAGCAAACATGAGAGCCAGCATTTCCTGCACTGCTGAGAGAGGGTCTTGACTGAAACAAGAGGGGAGTGAATCCATGTTGTCTGTAGGATATAAAGTTTGAAACAGACTCCTCTGGTTTTGAATTTCAATTTCATTTTTCAGAAGGAGCAAACTGGCTTACTTATTGTGGATTCCAGAAGCCAACTGCAGTGGTTGTTGTGGGATAACTGGAGAGCAGCAGGCATGCAAGATGTCAGGGAATGAACCAACTTCATATAGTTACCAAAATCTGTGGGCATAAGAAAACAAACACAACCTTCATTTGCTGAAAGAGAACATCCTTCCATTGGTAGCTAATTGGATCAAGAAGAATCTTTTCAGACTGCTTTTAAAATGGCTGAAAATAACTGGTAGGTATCCATGGGGGTCTGTTCCAGGGCACAGCTGGTCTGGTCTGGAAAGGAAAGTGGAGAGTGAGGTGACAAGGTTTGCTGATAATGCTAAATTTATGCAAAATATTAAGGAAGGAATCTGAATGAAGAACACTGGGTACATTTTGTGAAGCTGACTGACTTGTGATAAAAAGGCAAGTGAGATTCACTTTTGACAAATGCAAAGTAGTGCTGGTTGGAAAAACAATCCATCTCTACATATACAGTGAAGATCTTTAAAATAGTTATTAATATTCAGGAAAGAGATTTTGGAGTCATTATATAATCACACCCAGAAAACATCAGCTCAAGGTTTAGTGGTGGTCAGAAAAATAAATAGTTTTGAGAACTGGAAAGAGAATTGAGAGGAAAGCAGAAAGTTTAATTATGCTGCTGTATAAATCCATGTTTTCCTCACTTCTTGAACGCTATTTGAAGTTCTGTTTATAATAATAAAATATTGGAAATTAAAAAGGTACAGAAAAGGGCAACAAGTATGATAAATAGGGTGAAATGGTTTCTGCAAGAGAAAAAGTGAAACAGATTTGGATATTTTTGTCTGGAGAAGAAATGGATAATGAGCACCCTGACAGTGAGTGAACAGGAGAATAGTTACTCATTCATTCTCAGAATACAGAAACAAGGCAGAGACAAATGAAATTTTAAGGAGATTTAAATCAAAGAATAAAAAATAAGTATATACTTTTCCCACAGAAGGTCTTATTAAATGATATGAGTTTTCTGCCATGGAATAAGATGTATGATAATATTTAGATGAGTTAAAAATTAATTACTGAAATCTATGGAGAAACATTCATTAAGTGTTCATAAACACAAATATAAAACCTGTGACTCAAAAGTCCTTAAGTTGCACATTATTGTTATCTCAGAGGAAATGTAGGGGTACAATGTCATGGAATGTCTGCCCTGTTCTTTCTTCTCCCCTGAGATACGTGCTCTCAGAGACAGGATATGTTGGTAGGTGGACCTGTTTCTGACCCAGTACAGCTGTACTCAATGTAAAGGCTTTATCACCCAAATCTGTGTCTCAAAACACACAAAAGTGTAACCACTTATTAAACCTGTTTTCAGAGCAGAATTCAGACTGAAGTAGCCCAGTCTTTGAACAGAGACTAACCACTGAGCTCAAAAAGGATAAGATAGTTTTATGATGTCCTAAGACTACAGTGGATTGTGAATCTGCAGTAAAAATCATAGCTGTGCTTTAATGTGTAAAACTTTTCCTGTTGAGCACTACTCCAGCCTCTCTCTTTTTTCTTTAGGTTTTTATTCTTTTTAAATTTTTCTTATTTTTCCTTTTCCTGACCAAGACAAAGAAATGACATATAGGGTTACTAGATAGTAGTTGTGTAAATACCAAATGTAAAGAAGAAATTCTTGTCACAAGGAGAAATTGATATATTTTATTGTAGCAGTTCTAAGAATGCTATATACAGAGTAGTGCTAAGAAAAATATATTCAAGTGGCAAAGGTCTAACCAGGGATATTCAGACATTTCTCTCTACGCTCAGGAACCCACAGTGGAACCACCACACAAGTGATTTTGCTGTGCTTATTTATTCTTTGCAGCTGCCCTATCATGTACTAGAACTAGGAAGAGGAATTAATTTGTTTTCAGTTTAGTACTAGATGACAGTTTCAAAGAAGAAAGAAGATGAGAATTTCCCACTGTGAGTCCAAAGATGACGAAACTGGCTTCCAGGAATAAAGCAAAGAGCTGTATCAACTGAAAGAAGAGAGGAGTGCATGGTCTTCAGAAGGATTTAAGAGGCACTGAATCTGTACAATTTTTGCTGAAGGACATTTCACATTCCAGTGTCAGTTTCATCTTAAACAAAGCTTTTATTTAGATATGTCCTTAAAACTGAAGGGTACTAAATTTCTTTCCAAACTCTCCTGGCCAGGGAGAGCAACTTTTCATATGTGCAGACAGTGACAGGACACAGGGGAACAGTTTTAAACAAAAAAGAAGAGGGATTTAGATTATATCTGAGGAAGAAATTCTTCATGCAAAGGGTGGTGAGGAACTGGAACTGGCTGCCCAGAGAAGCTGTGGATGATCCGTCCCTGGCAATGTTAAAGACTAGGCTGGATGGTACCCTGAACAAGCTGATCTAGTAGGTGGCATCCCTGCCCAAGCGAGGAGGGTTGGAACTAGGTGATCTTTAAGGTTCCTTGCAATTAAGGTTCCAAACCATTCTATGACAGCAGAGAAGCTATTTGAGTGTAGAGTCACCTTAGATGTCCTCTTGAACTCCAGATGGCCTCCATCTCTTGCTCCTGGACTCAGGTTTATGGCAACAGATTATGTGTTGTATCTGCTGCCTCTGGTTCCATGAAGTTTCAGGTGCCTTAATCCCACCCTTCATGTATTTCTGTGTGATACAGAAAGGGCTTTTGGGAATATGAAGGAGCTTTATCTGCATGCACTTACCTCACAGCTTTTTGTAGTCAGTTTTTATACAGGCTAGACCTCAACCTGAAGGCTGCCTGCATCAATAGTGGAATAGTTTTATACATGATCCTTTGGGGATTGAAACAGCATGACTAGGAAACGTTCACACTGATGTAGTTATACCTACAGAGCTCCTAATGGCCTTGGAAGGTCTTAAGCCACAGTGGGAAGGTAAAGCATATCAAGGCAGTTTTCTGGAGTCAAAGTGAATTAAGCAGTCTCACTGCTAGACTCATAGAAAGATGCAAGAATTGGTTGAAAGGCATAATTTATCCCTCCCCAACCCCCTTGCCCCAAAATAGGGTATTCACCTCTTCTCTTTTCTTTCAATTATCTTTGGCCAATGTTCATAAACACTCTGTTGGTAGATGTTTCTATAACATTTTTGAAAAAAATTAAACACTTCCACAGTGTCATTAACTTTCTTCTTTTCAGTGGTACATGCAGAAAGTAACAAAGTATCACAAAATGCTCTAAAATTATATTTTTTATTAAAATATATACTACCCTCCTAAGGATTGTAAGTGTAAATTTAGCAAATACAAAACAAATTAAAAAAAGATTTCAGGATGATTTCTGAATTTTCCCAGAAGACATCACAGAGCCTATTTTAAAATGACAGCAAATCAACCATAACCCAGCAGAATGTATTAACTTCAAGATGTTGAAATTAAAATGTGTTTTGGGGAATCAGCAGAGAATAAGGCAATGGTATTTGGTATGTTCTATTAAGGTACATCAGGTATTGAATTTTGTTGAATTTTGGTCTCCAATTGTATTTTGTCAATTTCAGCTATTGTAACACTTAAAAGTTCAGCCATAGCTAAACTTAAATCTTTTAAATGAAATAAAAGTTACTGAATATATAGCATGAACTTTGCTAAGAAATATTTGTAATAACATTAAATAGATGCATTTTAAATACAACACACTAGGCAGATAGAACTCCATCTTCTCAAAATGAAAAATAAATGAAGTACTTTTTCATCAGCTGAATTTATGTCCCTGTCCATCTCCCAACTCTTAAACAATATGTCATTAAGATTAACAGAATTAAAACTGTTCCTCAGTAGGATTAAATCTTTTGTTGTAACTGCAATGCAACCTTAAAGAGCTATTTCTGAACTTGGAACCAGAGCTACCTTGTTTAAATTCTGCCTTAATAGAATTTTCTTTTCTAAGCAGTTACATTTGAAAATATAGAGCAAAAGGTCCATCCTCACACTTGAGAAAGTTCTGTGTGATTTTTCTGCATGTGTTTTATTTGCAATGTGCTGAAGAATAAATAGTAAGTAAAAATATGTTTCCCTTAAGAGGTTTGAAATTCTCCCTTTTTCAATATCTCTGTATTAACTGGTCCAGAAACTTTCCCTTTTGTCCCTGGTGCTGGATTTAGTATCAGAAAGAGAAATTAGTTGAGTACCAGTTTGTACAACTTTGAATTGCTCAATGCATACATTCAGATAACTGGCTTTTAACTCTGAAGGTCTCAGAAGATGGTGTTGGTTTTCCATTTGTTTAAATTGTTTTTTATTATTGTGCAACCTGAAGAGGAAACAAAAAGGAATCACTGATCCAGACCAGATAGCTACAAACCATGAGCACACATTGGGAGTGAGAAAAATGTGGAAATAAGTGGAGAGTTAATGCTTGTGGAGGCATAAACTGAATAGTAGGAGCATGCATCCTATATTGATCTTCTCTCCTCTGCTTCAAGACATGATTGTGCCAGAGGGGAGTCACAGTCAAACTGCTATCATGCTTGACAATGTAATATTGCTTCATCTCTTATGACAAAATGAATTCTATAATAAATAGTGTGTATAAGTAAGAACCAAAAGTTTTTCAGTTATGTGCACTAACTTACCAACTGGATAATGTTGCATATTTTCCAACTTAATATAGTCATGCTTCATTATGTTCTTTTTTTATGAGAGGGCTTTCATAATTTTACTTGATGATATTTTAGCATGAAACACTTTTCTGTCTATTCTTGTTTTGCATGTCATTCATAATGTTACTAGAGAAATAAATTTATTTACTCCAGCCTTGATTTTTTTCAGCCAATTTCTAGTTGCTTTTATTTATCTGTTATACAGTCATTAAATAATTAAAAGTGGAACAGATTTTTGGAAATCTCTTCCAATTCTCATTGTAATGCTAAATTCAGGTTAGGTTAGGTTGTTTGCAGCTATTCTTATTTTTTATCTTACTCTACTTCTCTAAGAAGTTCTTACTCCTTCTTCTCTATTCTGTCTATTATACTGAAGGTATACATTTTTCTTCTTGGAGAGCTTCATGAGGTTCCTGTCAGACTATTGAGATCCTTTTGATTCATTTTCCAACTCTTCATCCCGGCTTTAGTGGTCATGATAGGCCAGTCAACCTTTATTGAGTCATTAGTAAGGTCTCAATGAAAGTCCTCTTCAAAACCGTTTCTGGGCTCTGGAGAAGAATGTGAATGAGAACAACCAGAAAGGATTTAGCAAGAGCAAATTGGGCCTGACCAACCTAACTGCCTTGTATGATGAAAAAGAAGCATGGCCAGCACATCGAGGAAGATGATTCTCACCATTTGAGCTGTCCTTGTGAGAGCCCACCTGAAGTACTGCATCCGACTCCAGGCTCTTCAGCACAAGAAGGACATGGACATGTTACAGGGAGTCCAGAGAAGGGGCACAAAGATGATCAGAAGGCTGGAGGACCTCTCCTATGACAACAGGCTGAGAGAGTTGGGACTGATCAGCCTGGAGGAGAGAAGGCTCTGGAAAGACCTCACAGTGGGGAGACCTAGCAGGGACAAGGATGGTTGAAGAGGGACTTTTTACAACAATATATAGTGTTAGGACATGGAGAAATGGCTTTGAACTGGAAGAGGGTAAGTTTAGATTAGACACTAGGAAGAAATTATATACTCTGAGGTTGGTCAGACACTGGAATTGGTTGCCAACTGGTGGATGCCTCATCCATGGAAACATTTAAGGTCATTTTGGACAGGGCTCTGAGAAACTTAATCTAGTTGAATCTGTGAACTAAATGACCTTTAAAAGGTCCCTTCCAACAAAAATTATTATATGATTTTGTCATTCTATGAAATTACTGGATTTGTGGGTGAGGGGATGGCAGCGGTTGGCATCTACCTTGACTTTAGCAAAATTTTCAACCTGGTCTCCTGTAGCATCTCTTCTCTCTCTGTTAGGATGTTGCACTGCTACGCTCTAGACAGACTGACTACCAGGGAAGCAAAAAACTGGCTCATTGGGTTCAAAATGTAGCATTTAGTGGCCATATTGTACCTGAAGGACATTTAGAAGTAGAGTTTTTAAGACAGTCCATTCTGAGGCCTATCCTGTTTTATATCTTTATCAGTGGTGTGGAGGAAGAGACATAATGCCCCATGTCAATTTTTTCAATGACAGAAAACTAGGGAATGCAACAGATAATGTTCGAGGTCAGATCTGCTGTTCAGATCTGCTGTCCAGGCTAGTGTAATGGAACAACTGGAACTCTGTGAAAATCAATGAGGACTAATGCAAAGTCCTGTACTTGGGAATGAACCTCCTACAGTTATATGGAGGGAGTCTGGCTGACTGGATGAGGAGAAGCTCTGTTTGGGGGCCCAGAGAACAAAGAGCTGAACAGCTGAACATGAGTCAGTTGTGTCGTGAACCCTGGCAACAAAAGTGGCCAAGAGCACTCTGGGCTGTGAGAATAGGAGTCCTGGGTATGAAGTCTGATGGGTCTGTACTTTCTTGAATACTCCTTTAAGCCCTTCTTGTAGATGGGGGTGGCATTAGAATTCTTCCAGCCTTCTGGGTTGTCCCCTGATCTTCATGACCTCTCAGTGATTATGGAGAGCAGTCTCACGACATCAGCCAGCTCTCCCAACATCTTCAGATGGATACTATCAGGGTCCATTGATTTGTAGATCTAACTGGATATTGGGAGATGGGAAGAAGATCACGGTTAGGACTTCAAGCGCTGGGACATGTTGTCCAGAGAGGTTGTGCAATCTCTGTCTTGGGAGATATTTGATACCAAATCAAATAATTCCTGAGCAACTGGTCTGAATTCAGAGCAGACTCTGCTTTTAGCAGGGCACAGGACTAGAGATTTCCTGACATCCTTCCAGCCTGGGAGATTCTGTCATACTAGTCCAGGTATCCTGAGTCCTGTATACTAAAGTATTGTATTTCAAACTTACCTGTCTTGCATGTGGCAGGAAATCCCTAAAGCTATGATTACTATAGTGTGTTATCTCTTCCTGTTCTGTCCTGTAAACAAATCCTGTTACCAAACAAACCACAACTTCCCAAAAAACCAATCTAAAGCATAATCTTAAAAATGAGTCATGTAACAGTGGTACTTAGGCTGCTATTTTGCTTCATGCTGCTGTTATTGTCACTGTCTCCTTGTATTCCTGTCTGTCCATACTTTAAGTGCCAGCTCCCCAAATTTGTAGCATACTGAGCAAACATAGTTCCTTTTACCAGTGTTAGTGCTCTTAGGCAGTTCTATTTTAATAAAAAACAAATAGCAGCTGAAATGAAACCTCTTCAGTATAGCTGGAATAAATTCCTAATGCAGGATAAAGTTTATGTGTTTGAATTAGGTTAATAGGATCACAAGGGATGCTGACAAAGTGCAATGCTGAAATAAATGTTTTATCATGTTACAAATAGCTACATGTGTATTAATTTGAAGTCCACTACAGTTGAGGCATTGTAAAGCTTAGTTTATGGCATAAGATTTTTCAAGGGAATTTACAAAGAAAAGCAAAGCTTCCTAACAATTTACAGCAAGCAATGAAAAACATCTAATATAATTCAGAGTTTTGTCTCTCAAATATTAAACCTTGCGTATACACTGCTTTTTCCTTCCAGACTCTGAGAAGGATTCAGATGGCAGATATGGAGAAGTTAGCACAGAGCCTGTGAAGGTTACTTAAATTTCTGATAGAAGGATTGTAATGTCTGGGCTCAGATCTGATCTCCCAGATGTAGGATGTATAATTGAAAGGCACAATTCCAGCATTGGATATAGCCAAGTGTGCTGCAGATGTGCTAGTAAATGCTGTGTCATCACAGCTGTGGAGTAGTGTTAAGGAAAAAAAAGAACGGTGGTATAAATATAGTGTAAGAGTTAAGGAAATCACTGCTGCTGCACAAAACAAACCAGGTCCCCCAAAACAGGTGTTGCAACATATCTGTATGTATAAATATTTTGGTCATGTTTGCTTGTCACCATAAATTTGTTTGTGGGTTGTTCTTATAAATACAAATTTTTCTGCTATTGGATCTTTGCCATCTACTAGCAGATTTATCAGCTTCAGAGGTCAGCACATTATTTGGGTCAGAAATTATGGATGCAGAGTGGATTATTTTTATTGGTTTAATTTCCATATTTACATATCTGTGACCTATTTTTCTGAACAGATGTGGTAACATACTCCATATGGGCAAGTGATTTTTAAATGGAAACCTCAGGTGACATATTTTTGCCTTGCACCAAGACAGAAGTACTTGCTAAATCAACTAAACTAAAATATATCCAGTTATTTCATGATGGTCCTTACCACATTACCTCCTCTAGTTCACTATAGTTCTCCTTTGGACAAGTTCATCAGGCAGAGTGGTTTGGTAAAAATTATGGACTTCTCCTGATGGTCAATACAGCAAGCTGTAAATACTGTAAATAAATACGGCACAGAAGATACAGACTGGAAAAGGAAATTCTGTGTTATGGAGTACCAAATGATGTTATCTTAAAAATAAGATCTTTTCTTTAAATGACATATGTATTGAGCCAAATGCTTACTTTTTTTCTGTTCTTTCAGGAATGGAACTTACACATGTAAAGTATAGTTGCTGCTCTGCCTGCAACAAAAAGTATATATATATTTTACCCAAACTCTGTTAAAAATAGATGGGTTGCATATTTTGATCAATGCAGTGCAGAAATTAGCCAAAAGCCTAAGTTGATCATGATGAGATAGATCAGAAATACTTCTGAATTACCTCTGCCATGTTGCAGTCATTGGATTTACTGCACAGAAATGTGATGATCCCCTGTTCTGCTGGGTAATATTGCCCCACTGTGTAGTTGTGTTTCCTTCTCTATCAGTCTAGAGATTAACTTTTGCCTTGTGGCTGGATGTTGTTAAAGTATTGTGTTTGGATACCACTTAGAAGAAAAGGATTACTGGCAGAGGTGTAAGTGAAGATAAATGAGCCTTCAAAGATATGAAATGCTAGAAATTGATACTATTGAGTTGGTATTATTATGGGGACTAAGGGTTCTTTGGAAGTTAACTGGCAAGGACAGTTTAGCAAAGACTTCTTGTTTTCCCCTTCAGTTTGACTTAAGTTTTGTGAAACCTATTGTTCTACCAGAATAACATATATGGTCGTGTTTATACACTATGTGGTGTACTTTCTATGTGTCTGCTCTGCCTAAAACATTTATAAAATCTGAACATTGAATTTCAGTAAAATAATCATATTATATTTTCTGTGGTGATACTCCTTTTTGCACTTGTCTGTGAACTCTTTTGGCTTTGGTTATTTTCTGTCTGAAAGAAAAAAACAAATTTTTTTTTTGTTTTTTTTTTTACTGGAAGCCTACTATTTTTGGATTTCTTGGTGCACTACTTGTGTTGCTCCACCAGACTAGGCACGTTTTCCAAATTCTCTATTACATTTCACTCCATAGTAAGTCATCCCAAATTGCTGTGGTAGGTTGGATAATATCAGGTCTTTCTAGGTCACCCTTGCTTTGAAAATAACTATTTTTAGGTTAATAGCATAGACATATGGGTAGGATTAGATTACACCTTATGAAGAGATGAAGCCTGAAAGAACTCTGGGGCTTTAAGGAGGATGGGAAAGAAAAGAATTACATGTAGCATGTAATATGCTGACACACCTCAGTATTAACACTGATGATTAAGACCTTGTATCTCACAATTAGCTGTTTGGTCAACAGAGTACTTTCATTTCTCTCTGAAAAATGGCTTATTCAAATATATCTGAAGAATATTGGCAGAACAGTGATAGTCCAACATCTGGTGAGTTGGTCTGGGAGAGACCAACAACGTTTGTGGAGTACTTTCTGCTATAAAGAAACAAAACTTTTTGTTTAAAGCATAGATACCTATTTTATCAAACAGGATTCATATATACAAATCAATAACAGCCTCTAAAAACCTATGCTTCGTGTCTAGCCTTAGGACCAAGGTTCTTAAAATACTTTTTTTCCCCCTAGAATAAGGTCTTCTCCTGTGCCCTGATATATTATACCTTACTTCCACCTGCAACTGCCCTTCCTCCAGAGGGATTTCAGAACTTACAGAGAGAACCTGGGGTTTCTTGCCAGGCATGAACCTCTGCTCTCTCTTGCTTGAAGAGAAAATTAGTGGTCAATCATTTCTGATTCCTAATGAGGAGTGGTTCTTAAGCTCCTTCTCAGAAGCTCTCACCAAACTCAGATCTTAGGTTGCACAAAGATCTTTTTCTGATGACTCTTTGCCAGAATTATTTTTAATCAGAAATAAATAAAATAAAATAAAATAAAATAATAGTTTAAGAAGAATTTTTCCATAAGTTTTTTTTATTAAGTAAGGATATTTACTTTGGAAATATTGTCAGTGAGGTTAAAAACAACCCTTAATTATCAAGCCTATGACATTTCACTGTTTTATGCAGGGGTGTTTGTGTTGTCTGCATTTCATTTTCCCATTGTAACTGCAGAAAATCTGAAAGTAAGCAAAAGTTAAAATGTAAATGCCATGGTCTTAGCTGTAATATTAAATGTTCCCCATGGTTTTACGATTACCCTTTACAAAATCTGTTGATGCATTTTGGCAAGCACAATATTAAAAATTTGCTTGGCAAAAATCCCCTTAGCAGAACCTGACAGACAGTAAGGTCAATAAAGTTTTAATCAACAAAGGAGAAAATACTCTTCTTCCAGATGGGTGCCACAGAGTAATACTTGCATGAAATATTTATGATTCACTTTAGAATCTCAAAGTCTGCCACATCAGGAAAGGTTGGTCATTATTTCTAGAGTAGAATGTGCTCATCCTTGGAATTTCTGAACATTAGACTGCTGTGAAATAAATGCTGGTCTTGTTACTGGAAGTATGCGATTTAGCATTTGACAGAGCACCAAGTTTGTTATTGAACTTTCTTGTGTTCATAACCTACCATTGCTTTATAAAATATTCCAGTTACTTATATTGTATGCGATGACCCTTCAGGTGTTCCTGTCTCTTTAAACTGTAGATTTTGTTTGGATGATAAGCAACTATATATTCACTATTGGTAAAGACATCATACTGTCACTAGGGTTTTGTTGTGCTGGAATTGTACAACCCACACAGTGATATTTTAACAATAAGGGTTTTTTTTTGTTTTGAAATACGGTCTGGACTCTGTGTTTGGGCAACTAAAAATCAATCTGTAATGAAGAGAATCATTAATATACGTGAATTTTCTCCCTGAATCCTAATCCTGAAACCTCACCCATTCTCAGACTCAGACCCAAGAAGGAGGAAACCCAGGAAAACTTTGACATGGTGGATGGATTCATGGCATCCCTTACATATTCCAAACACAGTGCAGTAACTCTGCTTCCTAATGTGACTCAAGTGGTCTAGTCACAGGAACTGGAGTATTGAAATGGATTGCCTTGATACTTCTCTATTCCCAGCAGAGAATTAAGTGAAAACCTGCCCTGTCCAAGCCAAAAAAGACCAGTGGCCATGCTTGTATTCAGAATCTGCAAAAAGACTGAGAAATATCAAGTTGTCTAGATATGCCAGTCACTCTCCTAAAGTGGTAATCCAAGGAAAGCCTGAATGTATTCTGCATTCATTTCTGCTACCATTTTAACACTTGTTAATTAACAATTAATGCAGTCATTAATTAACACCTACAGCAAGCTTCTTAGCCACCATACTGAGAGTTTGAATGCACTGAAACATGATTTGTGGTTTCGAGTTCATTATGAACTCTAAATAATTCATCTTGTTTTCAAGAAACTGGTGTTTTTTAGAGAGAAACTTAAATTACAGGTGTACAATGACTTGAATTATCAGCTAAATTAACATATTTGGAATCCAAAATATATTGCTTTAACTCTGTGACATTAAAGGTGACTGAAATATTTAATTAGGCATCTCTAGTTGTTTTGATGTTATATTAATTAATTAATGTTGTATTAATAATTAAAGAGTCTAGGAATAACACTTGACTTTTTAAGAAAGTAGTGTCAATGAGTATGCATAATGTAAGAATTATATAGAATGACTACTTTTGGATCAAATAAATATAAAAATAATAAAAAATACATAAAGTTGTTAACTTTTCTCTTAACCCTCTTCTGTCAATCCCAACCTTAACCATAACTAGACTAGATTTACAGTCTTAGAAGATTAGTTCTCTAAATTTTCTATTTTAGTAATTTGAAATCAGTATTAGTAATGACAAATTTGTCTTTTGAGTAGGAATGGATAAAGTTTCTGCATCATTTTTATTAAACCCATAGTTAATTTAAAAAATTTTTGGCAGGTGTTGAGTATTTTGCATAAAATTCCTGTAATCAATTGTGTTGCCATAAAAAGTTTTCCCTCTAATTGAAAGGGAGCTCTTTACCCTTATCTTAATTTTAAAATTCAGAAAGGAGTGGTTTTGCTGATGTGTTTTGCTTTGTTTTTCAAAATATTGAGATATAGGTTTAATGTACTTTTAATGAGTATGTTATTACTCTGTTATTCATTCTATAATTCTCTCTACAGTGATTGGCACTATCACTGTATCCTATAATTCATTCAGAGCACATGCAAATACACCCGAGTATACTTAATTGCACTTTTTCCTGTCAAGTCTTTAATTTTCTCACAGGCAATTTTGGATGATAGGTTTGGGGAAAGCCAGCATCTTAATCTCCTCCCTAGCATGCATATTTATTGCTCTCTACTACTGTATAGAGTCCACACAGTATATCAGTGTTTTGCCAGAAGGCAATAAAGAGCTATTTGGAGCTCTGTTAGCATAAGTTTTAAAATCAGGCAGATCTTAGTTCTAACCATACCCAACTATTGTAACTGGGATGTTTCTATCATCTGTAATAAAACTGCACCTTGGCCAGCAGAGTCTGATATAATTGCATGTTTTGTGGCCTCAATTCCAGCACAATCCTATAAAGCAAATTTGCTGTTCAACAATTGTTACAGCTCTGCAATTCCCATGTCTACTTCTTCTTTTCTTCCCAAAATGTGTTATTAGAGTCAGTTTCTTCATTTGTAAGTTGGTCAACCCAGAGAGTGCTGGTTGGTGCCATTAGTTGTCAAAGGAAGGAGACAGATGTGACTGTCTTTTAACAGAGCTAACCACTTGCTCTCTCTCTTCCAGTTGATCTTATTTCATGCTCTTAAACTGTCTTGCATGGCCGTGGAGTCCTTTATGAATCAGTGCTCCCTATTGGTTTCAAATCAAAGGTAAACATGGCAATTGGGTCATTCATAGCACAGAGATTTAAAGAATTTGGTTGTAGTAATAGAGACTTGCAGCATGCTGAAGCACCTGCAGCTTTCCTGCTCAGGGAGATCCATTGAATTATGTAGTTCCAGTTCACTATTTTCGGCAATGATCTCACACTGAGCAGAGCAGATGTGTTTCACATTGCTCCATGAGATTTTTGCCCTTGCTGTCTGAGTAGCTGCATTCCTCCCTGCAACTTTCACTCAATGATAACTTATATATTAAAACAATGAAAATATCAGCTAACAGAGGAAGCTTGTCTTTGCTTGAAACTGAACCCTTACCAAAGTCAAAATCATACAGTAATAACACATTTCTCAGATGCTGAGATTAATACAAAACTTAATTTGTTGCACATGTTTTTCTTCCAGATTTCTTTCCCAGATATCACTTAGCACAGTTCCACATTAACATTAGTCTGATTATTTAGGATTTTACCTAAAATGAATGTGAATTCACCGACAGCACTTTTTTCCTTGCTGATCTGCTGTCTTCCCTCAGGTGGTTTCTTTGTTTAAATTACTTTAAAAAATGGGAAGAAATAATTCTTCTACTTTCTAGAAGTGTATGTAAGGGTCCCATCGTCATAAGCTGTTGTCACTTGAAAACAACCTTTTAAAAACCTTGTTAGGTCCATTTCAATTAAACATTTTTCAAAGCTAGTACTTCCTCTAACAAAAAATAAGGTTGATTTTGCTTTTCTGTGACAATTTTTGTCAACTAGGCTCATGTTGGAATTGCTGATCAAAGTTTCAGGGGCATCCTGCTCCCAAATAACTGGTGCCCTGTTGCCATACTGACATACAGAGGATCTGAGTTACCTGTGAAAGGTATTTATTTTTTTTCCCCTCAGGTGGTAGAGCTACATACCCATGCCTCTTAATTCTTCTTTACCTGTTAGAGGAATATATACTTGTAATCAGAATGAGGTAAGGAGTTGTTTTCCGATATTTGGCATTTTGTGGCACCTCAAGTTTTTGAAAAGTCTCATGATGCTACCTAGGGAAAATATGAAGTATTATTAACCATACAAAATACTAACTAAGAAATGCAGGTGCAGAAGTAAGGAGTCTGCACTTTACCTGTAGAAAAAGGAAAAAAAAACCAAAACAAAATAAACACAAGCTTCAAATCATTCCTCTGCAGATAGCATTAGATGTCTTATTGAAATATTAAGTATTAATTACTTTTATTTTCTTACTTAGAATTTAATCCTTTGAGAATTCAATTTTTTACACTTTGATTTGAAGTCTTTAATGTTTGCACAGTTATAGACTTTATTTATTTCCCCACTGTATTGCATGCAACAAGTTTTCTGGTCTATACAGTTTTCAACAAGTCATGTCAAGAAACTTGACTCCTCCGGTATTAAGTGAAGGCGAAAAAAAAAGTTTTGACAGGTTTAGATATGAAATGAATAGTGACTTTCCTCTGAAAATGTGTCAAATTAAAGCAGGTGAGGTGAGGAAAACAGCTACAGTATGTCAACTTTTACAGGCTTTGATTTATTTTTAATGATGCAGTGCACCTTAGGAAGTCTGAACATGTGCTCATTCACAGCCCAGGTCTCATGGTGTGCTGTATTGTTCAGGTACTTCTTCTAAGTTGGGTCCAAGATGGGATCATGACCTAGAACTCCTGTAAATAGCAATTACCTCTTTGGAAAGAGAATGATTAAAGTTTAGTTGAATGTCAGCAAACTATTCACTCCTCTCTGTTCCTCCCTTCTGCAACTTATTTACACTTCCTAACCACACATCCTCCCTTTTCTATTGCCAGCTCTCTTCATCATTTATTTATTTATCTATCTATTTATCTATGTATTATTTATGATGGGTCACCTGAGAAAATGTGAAAGAATAAGATTTTAGTAAATTGTCACGTAACTGATAATTTCAGGTTTGAATAAAAAGGCCTGAAGTTTGGTGAATAAAAAATTTTAAGTATTTAATCAAAATTGTTTCAGAAAAGAAAAAAAGATCCAAAATATGATGAATCCAGAAAACCAGATTCAAAATGAATTCACCCAGGAAATTTGTAGAAAGCTTTTGCAAAAATTATTAAAGCAAATGTCCTCTGTCTCAGTTTCATAAAAGAATTTGGCACTAGAAATGTAAATTGGACAAGAACCTGGCTAAAAATAGAACCTGCTCAAATAGGAAAACACCTTAAGTGTGTGCAAGACAAATTCAGCGTGTCCAAATAAAGGTCTTTTATCGACCTTTCAGCTATGGTTTGCAAGGCAGAAAATACATCTTTTGATCAAATGAACTGTTTAACTGCTTCAATAAACACTGCTGTTTTCAGTAATTGCGACTTGGAGTGAAGCTAAGAATACAGCAGGTATTACTTGGATGTTCACTATGCTCTGAAGAATAAGAGCTGAGTCAGTGAAAAGCTATTGGAAAAAATCCCCCAACCCACACTACCTCTAATAAGGTTGGGAGTTTCTTGTTTTCCCTACAGGCAAAGGGCAATTTTAAATAATAAAGAAATTATTTTTAGATTCTAGGAATAAAAAGATGTTTTTTATGAAAATAATGAGTCATATCACTGGTAATTAAATCAGGAATAAAATGGGTTTTGAAGTCCTGAATTCTACCCCAAGCAAGCAAGATGCTGGAGAGTATAGAGAAGTAACTCAATAGGAGATGTAAATTCCCTAAAAGAACTATGCAAGGCTGAACACTCACCCCTACTGCCAAACTAATTCTGGTACTTGTTACTCCTCAGGATACACACTAGGGATTGCAGGGCTGCTTTTCATTCCTGCTGGCAAGTGTTTTACTTTTCCTGTTAAGAGTGAATGGATAATACTGAAATCTCTAAAATACACTCATTCTGGGCGGCCAGTTTGGGGTTTATTTTCCTCTTCCTTTCTTTTCAACTTTATTCACTGTTCTTTTAAAGGGAGAACTGACTTGTGAGATGGATCTCTTGGTAAAAGGAGAAGTCAGCCCCAGAGCTGATGGAAAGAGCTCTCTGAGGGACAACAGGGGATACAGAATGGTTCAGTTCAGGTCAGAAGGCAACACAGGTATGTAAAACCAAACCTGCAATCAAGGATCTGCCTTGTAAGGACAGAGTGGGAGGCATAAGACTTCTGTACTTCTGTTCTAGGAGACTTGCTAACTTAAACTTGTCTGGGTGTTTTTTTTGGTGGTTTTTTCCTTTGTTTGTATACTTGTTTGTCTGTTTTGGAGTTTTTTGTTTGGTTGGTTGGCTCTTTTGTTTTTGTTTCTGTTTTTATTTTGTTTTGGCTTGGGTTTTTTTAATGTAGAAGCATTCCAATATTATTTAAAGAATACAGAACTAAGAAAGGCTAGACAGATTTAACTTAAAGTTGTAGCTGACTCAGGATCCCATTCACTTGGGTTAATAGCCTTTGATTAACACAGTTTGGCTGGCAGTCAGCTCTGCTTGGCATGAATATCAGTCTTCACTGAAATGTTAGTGGGCTATTAATACAGCCACTGCAGCCCAGGTACAGAAGTGCACAGCAGCCTGATGTACCAAGGGCCTTCACAGCAGGACATCAACACTGCACTGGGACTGATTAAAATATTACCTTGATTAGATGGAATTAGTGCCAAATAGGACCAATGGTAAAAAAAAAAAAAAAGACATAAGAAGTGTGTAAGTGACTTCCAGCTTCCACAGCTTGCCATGTGTGGGTTTGTATGGGATAGAGTCAAGGAGTTTGGTTTTGAAGTAGCAACTTTGTTTCTCAGATGTGGTGTCTGCAAGATCCTGTGTATAAAGGTCACTTCATAAACAGAATATATGATTAGATAAAAACAACTGTAGTGTGGTACTGGGGCCCAGCTTAATTTCCTGCTTTGCCACAAACTTCCTTTTATTAAGGGATATCAAGCAAATGTATTGAAAGAAATCTGGATGCCTGCCTGCACTCAAATTCATTAAGGATCTACTCAACTAATTTTGCATTTCAACTTTTTTTTCTAAGTGCCTAGGATTTTTGTCTTGTCTTTGAAAATTAATGATTCTTTTTCTGGATTACTTCTAAAAGTAACAGTCTGCTTTCAAATGAGTATTCAAAATTCAAAAGCATTCATTCAAACAAAATGACATGGAGCATCATAGAAAATTGTAGCTCCTTTTCACTTTGTACAGCCATTTGACCAACAATTAATTATACAGACTGAGTATAGGATTAGAAGCAATTCTCTAGTTGCCTTTTGCTGTTCCCAGGTGGAAAAAAAATATTCAAAATGATTCAGACTTTTAAAAACAAATAAGTATATCTGTAAATTTACCTGCATGTAATTGGAAAACAGAATATTAACAAAATATTCCAATCCCACTGACTCTATAAAAGGCCTTAGGAAAAACAAAAGTTTTATTTGGTGCATTTTCATTTCCATAATTTTCATGAGTTTTAGCTCTTTCCATTTTTATATTTATTTTCGAAATAATAAATTAAACTTTACTCCTTTTTCTTTAAAAAATAAATTCGTCACCTGGTAAATTTTGTTGTGCAACTGAATATCTATTTTTGACATGCTCATGCGGAAATATTCCTTCTCCCTTGGATTCACTGTTTGGTAATAATTTAGAAGTGTCTTGATCTTACTCACTGCAGCTGATTTCCAACAATGAAAAGAAGATAAACTGAAATCTTAGAACATTATTCATTAATTTTTTTTAACAGTGATAATTTTTACTACTTTTTTGACTTGTGTTATTAAGCAATTTTGTTAATACTACTGATACGATGTTAATTATCTCTTATCTCTTTCCAGCATTAACAAAATATGTTGTCTTGAAATAATATCTGTAGAAGGGAGAAGACTGCAACTCTAGGGGTGACTAGAAGCCTATTGTATTTTACGGTTCACTCTCAGCTATATTGGAAAGACAAAAATATTGTCTTTTCCTTTGTATTCCTGTGCTTTAAACTGAAGTTGGAGCTTGATTTATTTTTTCCCCTCTGTTGTACTGTCACCTTTAGGTGAATAGTTTAGGATTTTGATTCTCAGAAGGAACTTTGAATTTCTTAGACAAATACACCAGCAACATCTCTTTGACAGAAAGGCAAAGTTTTCAAGATATTTTTTAAAAAGGCCCGGCATTATATTTGCTAGAAATTATATTTTCTACTTTTAAATAGTAACAGAACATTTTAAAGCAAGTATTGTTCTTCTTCAATTTTAATAATTTGGCTTTGAAATTTTTCAATGAGTGTGATGGTAACACACTGAGGCACTACCAAGGTATATAGGATAAAAGATATTGCTAATACTGGGCATTGAAACACAGGCCAAAAAGACTATATTACTATTGTAGTCAGCAATTTGTCATAGAATTTTCTACATTTTGTATCTATTCATTACTCTCCTTGCTGGTAACAGCAAGTCGATGTTTCTTGCTTTTGTTGTCTTTGCATATTCTCTTTATCTAACTCTAAAAGAAACTATGATACTCAGGAGACAGGTGGTTTAGTACCTGAACAATTAGAGCTAAAAGCCTAGTCCAACTATCAAAAAAAATTAATCTGATAGAAATCCTTTTCATTCTCTGGATAGCAATATAGAACTAATTTTGTTAAGGATAAACTGAGCTCTAAGGTGTATATATGAGTATAGTTTTTTTCTCAGTTTATGTTAAAGCTCTCAAAAAGATAATGGAGTGGGTTTTATTGCCTTGAGTAGACTGTCATTTTCATGCCATAAAATTTCTTGACCATGTTAGATTACTTCCATGTTTTGCCCTAGAACTAAGACATTTTAAACAATTTCTACCAATTTTTCTCTTCATTTTGCTGTAAAATATCTACTGCAGAGTCCATTCAGAAATAATATTTTTTTCTGTCTTCTTCATCTTGTACCTTTCTTCTAAATATCCTCAATAAATATTATCCCCACCTTCCTCTGTTCCTGCCTGCTATTATTTTACTTGATCTTTAAAACTGCCTTGCCGTTATTACTTGATATTCTTTATGAAAAAACCCAAGCTAAATTGATTCCTTATAAAACATGTCTAATTCAATACCATGGATGACATTATCCCAGTAAATTCAATGCCTTATATTAACAATTTTAATTTAAAGAACAATGACACCCCTAAAAACCGTAGATAGAATTTAGTCACCTTCTGGGAAACCACTGAAACAGGTCAGCTTAAAAGTGATACTGCTATGTCATGTACAACATTGAAAAGGCTTCTTGAGTTGATATTCTTATAATCATCATGACCAAACTGAGTAGAATGGTTCATTTTATAGACACTTCCTTTAGATTTTAATTCGCAAAGGAAATAAATAGGCAATTTTTTTTTTTTTTTTTAGCATTAACAAATGCATATTCTTCAGATCACTGCTATCATTTATGATTCCTGAGGTAATCACTGTTGGGTTTTTATATACTTTTGGTTTAATTTTTTCTCTTCCTTCCCATTTCTGCAAAGCCAACATTTGTTCCTTCTGTGTTTTTCTGCAATGTATTTTTTGATATGGTACTTCATTTTGCAGGCCAGCAATATGGGTACCTGCAGCACAAGTTGTTTGCAAACACTGACCAACAAGTGTCAGAAATATTGATGCTTTAGTCAGCCTACAATGTGTAACACTGAACCCATATTGTAAGCAGTAACTGAAGTGTTGACATCAGTGCTTCAATTTGTCATCATTTGTCCACTGTCACTTTGAGCTCTTGGGTTGACTAAAGTAACAAATGAGTTGTCTCTTCTCAACATGATTTTACTCCTTAGGGAAGAACTTGTCCTTTAGCCCCATTTAAAACATCTTGATCTGGTGCCAAGCTAAGGCTTATGTACCCAGTTTTGCTCTTGGCAGATTCATTTTGCTCTTTTGTTCAATGGCTAAAACAGATACATGTAACTAAATTTTGACTGATGTATCTGAGATGCGTTTTTCACTGAATCCCATAAATTTGTCCCATTGATGTTCTGTGGGACACTTTATTCTGAATGAAAGAAATTATTCCGACAGCAGAAGAAAAACTTAAAATGAAGAGCAAAATCATGAATCAGTTTTGTCAGATAGTTGGTAGAACTGTTCATCTGTAAGAAAGGATGACCCCTCTCTTGCTGCTTTAAGAAAGGCATGGCTCTTGGCAGAACTGCATAACACCAAGTCTGGCTGATACGCTGTGGATCTAAGAAAAATTGGTTATCTAGTTCATGCTGCATCCAGCTTGGAGATGAAAGAACAGGCTCATATCCTTCCAAGGCTATCATGCTTGGAAGGTTCTGGAGACCAGGACATGTCTGCAATGCTTTGTCAAAGCTTTTTTATTACTCTCTCTATATTCTATACATATTTTTTCTAGTTTCCCCCATTATTTTACTTCTACTGGATTTGATTTCTTTGTGCTAAGATCTAATTTCTCTCTATCTGCTCTTTGATCTCTATTCTGCTCCACAAATTTTGGTTTCTTTAGTTGTTTATTGTTTGGTTGGTTTGGTTTTGGGGAGGGTGGCGGATTTGGGGTTCTAGTAGACAAGACCCTAGTTTTCATCTTTTGTTTCTCTCAAAATTTTACCAAATTTTTCACTCAGCTAAAATAATTAGCTGTGTTCTTATACTGTCTAACACTCGCTATACAGTATTTAAAATGCATATATACATATGAAGTTGGGAACTTTGAATTATGTGACAGTTCTATGGAGGAACAGAATGTCTGTTGCTGTTCAGTAGTGACAGAGTCTTCATTGTAAGAGTCCATGTAGCAGCAGCATCTTTAATTGAATCAAGTGAGACTCCCCAGGCTGGTCTTCTATTCAGTTCTTATACCCCAGTTGCCCACAGTTGTATGTAATTACCCCAGCAACTCATGTAATTAATTGTTATTGATTATCTTAGTCACATACCAGAACAGACCCCTATTACCATGTTTGTAGGAACATTTTGCCTTGACTACTTACAAATATCTTATTTCTGAATAGTGTGACCATTTCAGCTGCAGGAACCACTTGGGGAGACTTTGATCACTCCATCTAGAATGTCAGTCAACACATTTAAGCTGAAAAATCAGGTGAGACAGAGTAGGAGCTGCCTTGGGGAATTTCAAGAACTGTACAGAATTCCCATCTGGAGAGATCCTGTAACAATACCAGTCAAATACATGATACTGAAGGTTCAATCAATCACCTTGCTTCCAACTGATCTCAAAGCTGCCCCATGTTTCATCTGTGCAGTTCCCAGGTTGCCTGAGGACTTAGTGACTTGAGTGAACATATTAGGTGCACTAGCTAGCCCAGCTCTGATACCCAGCACAAAGTTGTAGCTAAATAAAAAATGTAATTTGCATACTTATAATTTAAACCTGATTACTGTTGCCACACCTACCTTATAAAGATGTAAGATTGATGGGATGCTGAGGATACAGTGCTACAGGAAAGAGGACTGGTTTGCCCTCTCTGCTGCTGAAAATTTGTTCCCTGTTTTGTTATGGATGCTGCAGATTTTGAAGTGAGGTGAGTGGGTTGTCTTTCCACTCCTCTCCTTTCTGATACCACCATATAAATAAGAAATTATGTCCCACCTTTACCGTTACATTTGCATGCTTTGCTAAATGAGTTCATAACAATTTGTATGTTATGGTATAAAAGTACTTAGCATCCTTTTTGGAAGAACGAATGTTCTTTCAACTGGTTTCAAAGATGTACCACATCATTGCTCAAACTCCCACATTTCCTTCTGAAAAAAGAAAGAGATTATCATCTTAAAAGAGCTAATTAGACAGAAAGACTGCAGCATAAATAATGATGGTTTGGGTTTGAGATCATATACTTTCCCCATATTTTGATGTTATATCTCTTCAGCTGTAATATACCAAATGGCAGTCTACTCTAGCTTTTGATTATTGTAGTTCCACAGAAACACCCATCTGGATGTATTCCTTTAGGTTTTTTAATCTCGCATATTCCATGTGGTAGATACATACTAATCTTCCCAGAAGTATGCCTGCTTTAATGTTATAAAATTTGTATAATGTTTAATTTAAAGCTTCACAGGTAAATATTTTAATTAGATTTTTATAATACTTTTATGATTTATTCTAATATCTTTATATATGAAACACCAACTTAACTCAAAAGCCCTCTCCTAACTGTAACTGGCTCTGTGTCTTTAAAAATGCAGCTATGTCCCTAGAACTGTTTTCCATTTTGCTTTCATGCAGTATGTGCATTCTGCTTTTGATAGCTTTTAGATGTTCAGAACTGAGCATATGTTTGAAGAAAAGTTGTACAATGCTATAAGGAAAAGAAGTCCACGCTACAGTTTTGTAAATCCTTGCAGGTTCTCTTTCTTTTTGATCTACACCATCACTCCAATACCACAGATTGCACGTTCATGTTCTTCACACAGCACAATGGTAAAACTAATTTCTGCTGCTTCATTTGCATTTTTTAAATTTTCCTTTCCTTTCCTCTTTTTGAAATGTAGGTCAAGAACTCATCGCATAAATCTATCTTGAGGAGTTTCTGTCTGTTCTCAAACATATTTTGGCATTTTTGTTAACTGTTTTATTGCTAAATCCACTACCCAGTTCAGGTTTCTATAGGTATATAATATATATTCTGCTTTTGTTGCTTTTCTGCTGTAATTTCTAGCCTGTCATTGTGACAGGTTGCTTGATTCACTAACATTTTGTATAATACATGGAAAATCTTAGGATATCTAGAACCTAGATAGTCAGGGACTTAAAACTTTGAAGTAGAATTACAGGACAAAGAGGTATTTATTGGTCGTGTCTGCTCCCTCTCTGGGTGCACAAAACATTTATACCCAACTATGGTACTGGGTTTTTTCCCCCCTTGCTAGCAATTTCGGAGCAATCACAGTGGTTCTACTATTTTATATTTTCCTAAAAGCTATGTCTCATATGTTACAATTTTTATGTATATTTGGGAGGCTTGTTTAATCATTCTGGACCAAATTCTGTAACTTGTGTGAAAGAACATTTACTACTTGGTAATTTTGCTGACTCAGAAAAAGGTGATGTCAATAAATAAGGAAAATGAAGGACTAAAATCCCCTAGCCCTTATTGCATAGACAAGCATATATATTTTATTTTCTGTGCTCACAGATGATCTGGGATGTTTGATGAAACAGTTTTACTCTGGTCTTGGTCTCTAGAGGTAAGATATGAAATAATAAATCAATTCTTTAGATTGGATTTAGGGGATGGCGGGTGTTCTTTCATTCCCATTCCCATGATGAGTGTATGGGGCACAGAAGAGAGCAAGTTCTGGCATATTGCAGATTTCAGAGACTGCTTCTGTCAGAGTATCTCTTGTCAGCCAGTTCCCCGGGACTGTACTAATATTAGTTCAAAGAAACTAGCTTTATTGTCTTGACTTAATGGGATGATGGGAAAATGTTTGAAAATAAGAAAGCAATAATAGAACAAAGGCAAACTGGCAGTGAGAGGGTGTCTATGGAAACAATGAAACAATGAGCACTCCAAACTTAAATGTAATTAACTAAATGTTCTCTTTGTGAAAATGCACACTTTCAGTCCCACTTTTTTTTTTTTACTGGTGAGTCAGGATATGCAGTCTATGCATAATTCATGAAGAAGAATGTGTTCCATGTTCCTTTTTTTGTGTTTGACTATTCAAGGTGTTTTTTGGCCCTCTGGACATGGAGGTACCAGCTGCCATAAACTATGTGAGCTGATAATCAAAAGAGCCTGAGAAATTAACAGGTTGAGTGAGATGTAAGGCATAGTCCTATGAGGCAAACACCTCTCTTCTGTTTCTCTAAGCATTCCTGAACTCTTGGGATGTCAGGGAAGTTGTTATGATGAAAGGTGAACTCACTTTAAATCCATGCCACTTATAAACTCTATTTTCACTACAACAATTTATTTTTTTTTAATTTTAAAATGTCAGAAAGAAATTATTCATTATTAAACAGCATTCCCTAGCCAACCACTAACTTCAAAAATGTATGAAACTAAGTTTAATTTTTTTTTTTTTTTAAACAAACTCACTTACTGGTGTGGCCAGATCCTTTCAGGATAACATTGAACGTTCATTTCCCATAACGAGTAGATCACTCTAGCTGCCTTTCACTGGAAGGACATAACCTGAATTTCTGACACCTTGGTATAAAATCTTAACACATGAACCCAGCTTGCAGCCACACAAATTCATCCCGATCAATTAGGGCAGGGCAAAGGAAGCTGAGGAAGGAGCTCCTGTGGGGGTAGAAGAATCTGATGAGGCCTTTTTTATTAGTTTGTACTTGTAGAGTGGAGCAATCTTTGCATCACGTTTTCCCTCAGTGGAGCCAGAGGTGTTGTATACTATGAGGACCACAGTGGAGATGAAAAGTGATGAATTCAGGTAATTGAAGCCAAGTTAACAGCAGACAGATAGATGGACATAGTGCTGGGGAGTAATTGACAATGCAAAAGCTTCTCTGCTGCTTATGTTTTCCCCTGCTTTAACATGATCTTTCAGAATTGCCATACTGATTACTGTTCCCTCTCACTGTCTCCGGAGATAAGTTTATTTCTGGCATATCTTTACAGGAAAATTATTTCCTCAGGTCCAATAGATAGATTTCAACTTTGATATTCGATTAGCATTAGATTCCCCGTGGTAAAAGGGAGGAGGGTTTAGCTTTTATCTCTTCTGCTGTTAGAATTCCTTTCTTTCCCAAAAGAATATGTCCAGCACATGAAAAATAAAATAAAAATGGATGTCATAGTATGTATACTGTGGTATTGAGATACCTCTTAGTTTTTATATAAACGTTAAAGTTCTAAAATATCATAATAGATCTATCAATATATGTTTATATTATTTTAACAAAACTGTTTTGATGCTCCTACTTTAGTCTAATTCTTACCAAATTTATTTACAATATTTATGTATTCAAAAACACTTACCACCCAGATCTTATACAGTTGCAGGCAAATGGAAAAGATTCTTCAGTTTCTATCTCTTGTTTTATTGACATTTTAAGCATAGAAATGGAAATCCTCTAAAGCAGCTACCCCTATTCTACTCCTTGCATACTTTAGCTCATTTAATTTAAAAGTAAAAATCCAGAACATCAACCTGTAATTAAATTGTGACTGTCCTGTGGAACCAAGAATAACATAAAATTATTGATTTTGGCATTTGACTAAAATTACAGGAAATCCTAGTGCTTTATGTTCCATTTTACAGTTGAAAAAGTCAAGAAAGGTTGTGACTTGCCAAAATAATTGTTTCAGAGGATAAAGGCTAGTCTCAAGCTTGAGCTGGTAAGGTATAATGAATTATTTAATTAAATTATGCTCTGGGAGTATGGTCTGAAAAAAGAGTGTAATTTTGAGTCTCTCTGTAGTTTTAAGTGTCCAATGTAAAAATGCTGCTCCTCCAATGGAGGAATGAAATATATTCACAGTACACAAAGACTTATAATGAGTTAATAGGAACCCAGGAATGTATGCCTGGTGTTATGTCAAATAATTGCTTTATTATTGGTACATTGTATTTTCCTTGGACTTCATGGAGCTGAAAGACTTAATAACTGTAACAAACCTTAACTTGACAGCTACATACCAAATGTTATTGCTACTACTATTCCAAAGAACAAGCTTTATGTGTTCAAAGCTACTGGAATGTACTTTAGGGAATGAGATTTGTGTGGTCAAATCTGCCATAATGCTGTATCTTCTTGAAGACATGCACTTCAAGTCTTTGGAGGGTCCCTTTAATTTCTGTTAATAGACCATGTTCAAATACTCCATGCTGTTATAAGGATGTATTAAATGCAATGTACCAAATCTTGATGGAATCTTTAACTTGAGGCTTAGTGAGGGCGAATTCAAACACTCCTTTGTAAGGTAAAAATTTAATTTTTATGGGAAATGGTCTTTACTCTTGAAAATTTTGAAAAGCTAAGGATCAAGAAAGATATTTCACTGCATAATGTAGTCACAGGAAAGCTACTCAGATACTGGGTTTGCATGCACTTGACATCTTTCTTTGTGTATGTCTCAAAAACCTGACTGAGTTCTAACAGTGGACAATGAACATAAACCCTCTCTGTATGTGTGTATATATGTATGATGTTATCAGCCATTTGACATCGCACCAGTGAATAACTGTAGAGTTTTCAAAGCAAGAAGAAAGGTATTCCTTTAATCAGATTTTAACCTCATGAGAGTAACTTTCTCATTATTGTAACAACAGTAGTCTTTTAGTTGCACACTTCAGTGATTCTGGGAATGGAAAACAATTCATGGCCAAGCTAGAGGTGAGCAAAGTAAAACCCATAAAGAGTTTCTGTGAGAGTATGTGAAAAACTGTGTATCTAGCTATTTCTACTCTGCTGGTTATATCCCTATTTAGATTATAATAATCACTGCGGTAATCAGTATTAATTATCCCAAGTACTGCCAAGTTAGGAAACTCTTGGTGTTATTGCAAAGAAAGATGAAACATGAAAACAAATTTGAAAAGAAAAAAGTCCTCAGAACCTAGCTTTTTTTATTCTTCCTCCAGCTCCTTTTCTACTTCTCACATGTATAAGTCACTAATTAGAGTATCTCATTAACGGGAGACTCCTGCTCAGTAAATTTTTCAATTTTGCAAAACATCCATATCAGATAAAAGTTTGCTTGTTTTTGCAAAATATGTTAATGTGTTCTATCTGCATTATATAAAATCCTGCTCATAGGTAGCAAAAGTGACTTCAACTTTTAAGACTGAATCAATATTTATATTTAAGAATTGTCAAGAAAAAGCATAGGCATGAAAAACCTTTAGGCAAAGCTTCCTCCAAAATCTTGTAAAGTAGGAATATAGGTGGCCTATGACAAAAAGGTAGTTCTACCGCTCTATCTAGAGATAGAATTTGATGGAAAGCCCTGGGTGCTCTTGGATTCTTCAAGAATGTTCTGGACCTGCACAGTACATTCCCCTGTGTTTAGCCACCATTTAGGGAATAGATTGTCCCTTTACAAGTTGGTTAAAGACACAAATAATCAAAAAGGACAACCCTGAAAACTACCTGCAACTTCCTACTTGGGAACTAATTTCCATTGTGCAGATTTTTGGTACGTACCTACTTTAATGTCAGGTTTCAGGTCACTATTTGTCATAGCCCCATGACACTGACATGTTGGTGCCACTCAGGTCTTCACATCAGTTTTTCAGCAGGTTCTGAGCTGCTGATACAGGACTTTTCTCCACTCTGAAGCTGAGAATTCATATGATGGTTGCAAAAAATTTTTAAAAACAAGCTGACACAGAAAGGATGCGGGATGGGATGAAAAAGACACATTTGTGGAAATGTCTGCTTTGGCAGCATTTGACTCTCAGTCTCTCTGCTCTCTAGCTCAGGGCTCTTCATTACTCCTACTATGGAAGTTGATGTCTTATTCTAGGGAGCAGATACACTGTGCAGACCTCTGCTCCCAAGCCCTTCACACATGCCTGGGAAAAGTGCCAGCACATTACAGCAGCTTCCCCATGCTGGGAAACCAAGCTCAGCACCTACAGAGGATAGGAGGATGATGAAAGCAATAGTTATCGCTATAAAGGGGATATTATACACGTCTATAAGAGGTCTCATATGCCCAGATTTTAGGCAAGATCCAGGCAAAATTTGCCAGTAAAATACCTCAGTTTTTAACTCTATCCACTAAGGTTGTATTTATTATTTAAAATAAACCAAACCAAAGCACCCGACCCCCAAACCTTCATATTTAAAAACCAAAGGGAAATGATGAGCAACAAACAGTGTATGACACTGGAAGGAAATTTTTTGTCATAGATGGAGCTGCTCTTCCATTTGACTGCTAGACTAAATCCTTTTCATCTGGGACAAGGGCTTCTGTAGTGACAGAAACTGAAGTCCAGATATTTTATTTTGATCCTAGTGGTTTGAAAATCAAAAGAAGGTAGTATATAAGTTATTTTTAGGATCCTCTTTTGTTCTCTACAGTGTTAATACAATGGGCTTTTTTTTTCACACAGTAATGGGATATATTTTCTTTTTCTTTCTTATTTTCTAGCTACATTTGTGTATTATAAAAGTTGCTCCACAGCCCATATTCCTCAAATAAGTATCTAAAACAAAGTGTGAAAGAGAAACAGCCATTGAAGTGACCTAATGTGCTGCAGTCACATAAATAGACGACAGGTTTTAAATCTGGGAAATGAAGTCTGTTATTCTTCTTTCTAGTCCAGTATTTTGTTGTCTGACTTTTCTGAGTGCTTATTTCTGTAGCATAATTATTGTTCTGAAGGGTTTTTTTCTGCTCTCCATTTTTTTCTGAAACAGTAATTATCGCTTCAGGGAGGATGGTGAGAAATGCACAACTCCTTCTTAAGAATAATTCTCACCCACTGTAAACTACACTAATCAGTTTATATCAACTATTAAAAATTTAAAAGAGACACATTTCTAGCTCAGTTGTTTATACTTTCGAAACTTTTTACCTTTGTACTCTAATAATGCTCCTCTTGATTAATTTTACAAGATTAGCTTCATTTTACGACATTTGGCTTCCAGCTAATAAAGCAAGCAGTTTCTTAGGGGTTGCCTTTGACTCCAAGTTAATTTGGTTTCATGTCATCTGAGAATTTTGAAGCACACTAGTTTTTAGAATATATTTTAAAAGTCAGAAGTGATATGATCTCTGGTCTGCAGTCTGTGTTCATAGGTTTTTAGAAAAACTTCTCTGGAATAATGTGTGGAAGAATGGTTCTCTGCTACTGTCCAAATGAGCTCTGAGGTATCCTGGTCTCCAATAAACTGTTGAACTAATTGAAGGATAAAATCCATAATTAAGCCTTTTTATTTTATTAAGTTTCTTTTTATAATATCTTTCACAGTTGCATTGTAGTCGACTTAAGCTTATGTTGCACTGAGTACAGAGGCAAATTCTGTGCTAGGATAATGGTTCTGTATTAATAAGAAACTACTTACTCCACGTAAGTATCAATTCTATAATTGTATTAAAATGCAGGTAAAGAGAAACCAGATAAATAGCAAGCAAAAAATTTTGCCATGCTTGTCACGTTTCCCATATGTTGTTCTGATGATGTCATTGCATTGGTCTACAGAGAACTGGATGTTTGTGAGCATGTTTTACACTTTGGGAGAAAAGGGTAATTAATTCTGGAATTGCAGCTGATCACTCCTAAGGAATTTTTCAATTTTTATTTTCATCTGATGATAGTTCTGACAAAATTCTCTGTCTTGGATGCAGAGCCATGAGGATAATATTTATTTCCTGAAAATTAACTCAAGGTGACAGGCAAATGTCCCAGGTATTTTCCCATTTGGTCGACAGCTACCAAGGAACGATACAGGTGTATAACCACACACAAAGATGAGCTGGATTTCTCTTGGAAAGTTCTTCAAGGCAATATGCTAGCTATGAAAAACCCTATAGATGCATAAATTTCTTTTCTTTCTGTATTAATCTTTTAGTCATCACTGTGAATCCTTACAATGGAGTTTTGTATTATATAGGGCTAAGCACCAGGACATAAAAACATTCAGTATGAGGCCATACCACTGAGGCTCCAAAGTAAAAGTATTTGATTCTAGTTTTTCTTTAAGTCTCTGTTATTCAATATGCACTCTTTGCTCAATACTTTATGGTGCTTTAACTCCTCTTGGCTTCTGTGTTTCTCCCTGCACTTAATTACCAACGCTTGAGTTTCTCAGAGAGAAACCTGTCTCCATGTAAATAATTCACCAAAATATTTATGAGACAAATTTCTATGCTACATCTTAAATAATCACTGAAATAGGGAAGTGCTTTATATAGCTGGCTGGATAATTTGCCTTTTTAGCTATCATTTTATTGATTTCTTTAAAAGTAATGTAGATAGACATAACTTGATGTGTTAGAGCAATTTTGGCTAAAAAAGGGAAGCAAAAGTAGTTTGAAATGAAGTGTTAATTCAATGCACAAGTTTTATACATATTTAAATCATTTTAATATGATTAGAAATTTCAGTTTTATTATAAAAAATAATATAACTGCTTACCCCAAAAGCATTTTCGTTTTAATTATTCATGCATCCTCTCTCTTTGCTCTTTTCTATTTGTGTGGGAAGTTGGGTGCATGTTGGATTTTCTTATACTCAGAATAGCTTTCTGGATTCCTGTAGCATATATTATGCATTAGCTGAAAATGTAGCTTCTGTGGCTAGTCAAGGTCTCTTAAGAATAAATTAAACTACTCCTAAGACTCAGGATAAGCAGTCTGGATATGAATAGTCAGAAATATTTGAGCTGCTTTGATTTTGGTTAGAACCATCCACATTATGAAATTCTGAGTACTGAAGTTGTTGATAAAGTCTCACTTGTGCCAGTTTTGTTGTTGCTTTATGCTAAATTGCCATCCCTTAGATGTGGAGAAGCTCCTCTTAACATTCTGTCCAGTACGACTGAAGGAGTAGTCTGAATACTTCAGGTGTTCATCAGTTTCTTTACGCGATAAATAACCTGTTGTGTTCTAAAAACATTTGCAAGTGAAATAACTTTCAGCTCTTGCCTGTGCCATGTCATATAAAAAGGATTTCAAAGAAAGAGGATCAACATTTATAGATGTTTTAAACTGATATTCAGTTTTTTTCCCAAGGAAGTCCTATTAGTATATTTTCCCCCCTTTTTTTTTAAATCCTATTCATAACAGACAAGTTTCTATTCCTGCAGAGAAAGGAAACCTATACCTGAGAAACAAAATTATGCTTGAAGGAAAAATAATTCTTCGAGTTCTGTAGAGTGTAAAGGTTCCATTCTGGTCCATGCAAACAACAAGCGAAAGCTCTGAAGTCTGTAGTTAGTGTAACATAAGTAAGAAGCTAAAAAACAAAAAAAGAGAGAGAGAGAGAGAAGGTCTCCATTTTAAAAGGGTGTGAATATCTTAAAAAACTGGAGACACTAAGATGCACATTTTGATTGTAAGGTACGGACTAAGAAATCCGTTACTCTCATTCCAGGCTTAATCTTGCACTATGCCATTGTACTTACATTTATTTAAGGGAAAAAATCAATGCTTCTAGAAAAACATAGATGTTTGTACATCTGCACCTTCCTGGCTAAATAAGAAGGTATTTTTGGTTGTGGAAGGAGAGAAAGGAAAATGCTTTTAATGAGATCTTTCAGTGTTTTGAAACTAAATATAGATCAAGCTTAGATTTTATTACATTGTCTGCAAGTCATCCAGCACAGTAAAATTAGAATGTTTGAATATTTATGGATGTCTGTGTATGTGTGGGTCTAAATAATTTTTTCATGCAGCATAAGGAATAAATATCAGAAAATATGGTAGTTACAACTTGATCTTTCATCTATGAAAAAGGGATTTTATAATAACTTTATATTCCAATAATTTTTATTGTAGGAAAGAAATTTAATTTCTGCTTTAGCATTTCATTATTTCATAATTGGTTTTGTATAGGTAGTAATTACAATATTAGAAAAATCCTCATATCAGGAGAGATTACTATTTTTCTTTGTAAAAACAGGTTATTTTGTTTCAACCCCTTAAATATTTCAGCAAATCATATGTCAATATAAATATATATCCTATATGTCACTTTCCATGTTAAGAAGATTTATTTAAGTTTGAATATAACCACTTTATCCTCAATGGTAGGCTGCTCACAAAAACTTCTGTATGGATAAAGGTGTTATTGGCTACTGAAGAAGGCTGAAACAGAAGTGACCCTTGGCTAATTTGGACCAAATATGACATGTAAAAACAGCATCACATTCTCATATCTGAGCACACATCAGATATTCCCTAGATGGCCTATGGAAACCATTTTGCAGGGATAGGAAAAACATGACAGTGTGCAGATCCAAGTTATTCAGTTACATAAAACACGAATATGACATGATTTTGCTGATTGGTACAAGAGACAGAAGTGGGAGAGTTTCATTTGTTTTTCAAATGTTTCTTTCTTGATAATTGTGTTGGGGTGGCTCAGCCTGCTCTCGGGCTGAAACCATCAAATGTCAGTCACCAGAAGAGATCACTGAGGTCTAGGTTACCTCCCCCTGGGTGGCTGCCAATCCTAAATTACCTCCCCCTGTTCCAGAACGTTCTCCCTTTTTTAGTTATTAATTGGTTCCCTGTCATGACTCCTGCCTCCCTGTTTTCCCCATTTGTTCTGAAAAATTGTGTCCTCCCCTCTGCTTGTACCCCATTGGTTGTTTTCCCTTTCCCTGCCTTGTTCCACCCCCCCATAAAGGGGGCTAGCCCACATCTCCTCAGGGCTTTTTGCTGGTCTCTGGTCCTTCCTGCAAATAAACGTGTCGGAACTCACACCAGAAGCCCTTCCCGCCTTCTTTGCCTCCGGGCTAACGCCAGCCTGATCATCGGCCGCCAGACGTGCTTCCTCTGAGGAGGAGCCAGCGCCCGCACCCATCCCACGGTGATTCCACTGAGCCGTGCAGCGAGGACGCTGTGGAGGCCAACGCTGCGTCCCCTCTGCCCGAGGGCACGCCGGGGCTTGTGCTGACAAGCCCCCGGTTGCGTTAATATTGGGCAATCGCATCTGTAAATTCTTCACTTTGTCTGCCTAGACATTCTTGTCTTTATTTCCCCATAGATATGTGCCAATGTCTCTTTAGAGTGCCATAAAATGGATCCAAGCTCCAGGTAGGGTCCAGGGAGTTCCCAAGTTGTCCTGCAATAGCAGGGGTTCATGCTGCCATGGACCTGAAAATTCTCATAGACAAACTCACTTTTGATTTCCCAGTTCTATGTGCAATTCTTTTGGGGTTTTCAGATAGATACTGGAAGTAGACTCTTTCTCCATTTTTCAGGGGAGGGAGAGAGAGGATTGGAAAGGAGCAAAGACAATTATTTATTGTTTTCTGCATGGAAAACTGCAAGTTTTTTACGATTTTAGCTAGTGTATCTGAATAAGAAGTTGCAGAAAAATTTGGAACTTTTTTCAGGCTCCATAAAGTACTGTGAACAAGCCTAAAGACTAGTAACTAGGTAGACAGAGATATATACTTTTTTATTTTTTCCCCTATCATGAATTACTGACAGAGAGAAATCCAAGGCCTGAACTATTCTAAAGCTGATCCTCATTGAGAAACTCAGTTATGGTTTGCAATAGTGTCATTACATAAGACTTTTTTTGCAGAAACCCTGTGCTTTTCCTTTCTTCATATACTACTGGACTTCTGTGAATTCACTATAGCTCTGTTGAAGCACTATGCCCAGTGCTTGGCAAATTAACAGATTGTATTAGCTTTTGTAAAGATTATCCAGAGTAGTGGTGGGAGCCTGCCAAGGTGCTTCTCCATCTCTGTCAACTGCATGTAGTCTTTGCCTACCATCTTCACACTGAGAGTTACATTATGGTTGTTGAGCTTCTGGAAACAATATTTTATGTTTTAAATGTTTTCAGAATAAAGGATGTTAATTGACTATTCTCTGAGTCCCATATGGTTGTTGCAGTATGTTACCCCATAATGACTAAGTAAAAGAATACGGTGTCATTACCAAATCCATATGAACTTTTCCAACCAACTTTTACCTGTTGTCGGTCCCTGATTCATTACAGTAATGCAATAATTAGTGTTCTTACAGCAAAAGAAAAAAAGAAAAACATGCTAGTGACCACAGCTGCCATGTATCAACCGTTTGATAAACAGGTCATTGAGAACTTTTATTTGCCCAGTGTATTCATGACGCAAGCTAACTCGACAGCACTGACTAAATAATTTAGTCTTGCCATTTTATGAAGTAGTTTCTAAAATAATAAATTGCTAGAGCTTAGTAAGTTACTGAACTCTTTTTCCTCAAGATATCTGTGGGTTTGAAACAGTCTCCTACTTCTGCATCCCTCAGCAGTAACAGGCGCTAGTGCATTCGTTAAAGCCTGCCACTCTGTATAGAACTGCATGCTTTGCGCTTTACCCATTATCCAGTAGAGGGTATTAATATAATCCTACCTTTCAAAATCCATAAGCATACAGCAAAAAGAATTATTCTGTTATAGAGTCTATTAACACCACATTACCTAGTTGCTGTTAGGGGTCTTTGTGATATTTCTTAAATACTCATAAGTAGTCTCACTTTGTCTACGAGCAGGAAGACCTGGTGTTGTGAAATAATGATACTTGTGGAAACTGCTAGAGGAAAATTGCAAGGACAGCTCAGCTGTGGGAAGGAACAAGGCTGTGTTCTTAACAGTTCTGATTTTCCAACACATGCTTGAAGCTTTTGTTCTCTGCTCAGTAACCGCTTCCACCGCTTTTCTGTGCTGCTCTTGATTAAAGCATCCCTGCTCTTGGTTAAAATTGAGTATGTAGAAAATAGGAACAACAGTTAGCAAAAGGCCACAGGCTAAGTTCTTTCTCATGTCTTATGAAAGTCTATTTCTTCCAGTTTGAAAGAGGGGGCAAAAATTATAAATTTTGGATTCATTATTTTCATAATTCAGAAATTCCAATGTATTCACTTTGAATATCGATTGAGGAAAGATCACAACATTTTACCCAGCATGCAGAATTGGAAAAAGACTGAAACAGAGATTCTCACTAAGTCTTCATTCCGCCATATCGTCCCACCTGCAATTGTGGGCTGTGGCAGTAACCAATGTACCTAAAGCATCCTACGTGCACAATTGGAACAACTGAGGCAGTGTAACCTCTTTGGCATGGAGATTGAAAGGACTGCCACATTACATTGAATCCGATGTGACCCAGTCCATTTTAGCTGGAGAAACTGAAGTCCTCCTTCTTCCCTGCCTGTTGCTAACCTGTGAAAAACCCCAAAATTCAAAGGGAGCAGGGTATATTAGTGAGAGCTTATGGTAGTTATTTGTTTTGCTTGAAGATGTCATAGTAATTTGGCAAGGTTTATATTCAGGTTTATGAGAAATTGTTTGAGAATATGATTAGCAGAATATGGGAAATGTCTCATACAGTGTCAATTTTCCAAGTAAGTTAAATCAGTCAGTGTTGTTTTCTAGCTGTTTATCTTATTTTAAAAAATTTTCTTGGAAGCAGGAAAGTTGCAGCTTAACAAAGGAAGAATTCCCTAAGTGGCCAGGAGAGAAGATCTTTTTTTTCTTCTCTCCACAAGGAAAGGCCTGCTAGAAAAAAGGGCAACCCAACCTGATGGGTTTTATTTTCTCATTTGAACAGTCCTTTCCAGATTCTTTACAGACTATCAGAGATTTCTGGAAGATGTTTTGGTTATTCAAACTTGAGGCTGTGTTAGTAACAGATGACTATAAAGGACCAAGAAAGCTGGCTAAAGAAATCTGTGCAGTAATTTTGACTGCAAGAAAATCTTAACCATGAAGACTTGGTTTGACTAGGCTGGCCTAGGGTCACTGTCAGAAGGAACGCTAATAAGCAAGTTTGCTCCAGAAGAAGCCAGAAAAAATATGGATTAATATTTATGCTTGCCCAGCATCAGCTATTAAAAGAAAGAAATGAACCTTACACTTTGAAAACATGTTGAGCCTTCACCACAAATTGAAATGGATACTAAATGGAGTTTGCAGAGGTTATTATTTATTTAGTGCTGGAGGTGTTCATGGTACATTACAGACATGTAAGAAGACAAGGTCCTTGCCCTAAGGAGCTTGCAATTCAAGTTAGATAGCAACAGATAATAAATATAGACTCTGTAGTGAATGAGAAAAAGAAAGACAGGATCACAGATTTTAAAAAAAGGATGGTGCCCTCAGGAGAACACTTTTTATAGAGGAATATTTTTTTTTTTTGGTAAGGGTTGTGTGTACATGTTGGAGTCTTTCACATATTTCTTGCCAGTTTATTAGCTGATTTTTTTACCTTATTATTTTAGGCTTTTAAAATATCCAGATCTGAGTATCGAATAAATCATAATGCCAGTATGCAGTAGAGTAAAATTATTTTATTTGTATATACATATTCAGGGCCAGAAATACAACAGAAAATTTGAAGCCACTAAGGAGGAAAACAAAAATCTTTTAATCATATATCTAAATTCCTTTTCTCCCCTTGAAAATAAAGAAATATCAGATTATTTTTCCATTTGAGTTATTTCATAAATTCTTTAAGCTACAGAGTATTTTGTGTCTTACTTGCAATGAGATTCCTCTCCCTAATCCCATTTCGGTTCTCTGGCATTTTTTCTGTGCAATTTTGCAAAAGTAGAAAAGAAAATGAAATGTAAGTTTATATTAGCTCGTGGAAAAACAGGTTAGATCACTATTAATCAAATTTGTTACTAAAACTTAAGACTGGCTGTTAATGGAAAGCACATGAAGATAATGTCCAACACAGCTGGTCAAAGGTAAGGAAGGGTGAAGAACATGCTGAGCCCTGGGTCCGAGGGAGGGGCTGGCAGCTGCACTGCTGTCTCTGCCTGGTGAAGAGTCTTTGTCCCCTTCAGGACCTCTGCCTGGTCACAGAGCACATAAACAATCTGTTTGAGATCACTGGTTGAGACAACGTAAACCTTTCCAGGAAAAGAATCACCACGATATTTTGCAGGTTTCGAAGTTATTATTGCAGGAACCCATAATGCATTTCCATTATTAGTTACATTTTTATTATCATATGCTGCAATAGGTCCTTAATCAATATTTTTCCATGTAATTTTTAAGATGACTATCCTCTGATCTGAAGGCCCAGGAGTCAACCATGCCTTGTTAAGTGTTAGGAAAGCTGTGTTTGTAGACATAGAATTAAAGGATTTAGGCCAAAGACATATGGTCTGACTTCTGGAATAATTCAAGCTCTAGAATTAATCATTGCCTGAAATAGAATATGGCACTTAAAAAAAAAATCTCCCCCAAATTAACCACCTTCCACTCTTAATTTTCAAATTCTTAGTTATAGAAGGAGTCCAACAGTAGCTTTAGTAATTATTTTTGATGGTAAATGTCTCACAGTTTTCGTTAATTGACTTCCTGCTTTAAATTCCAACTCATTTGAAATGTGAATTTATTAATTTACAATTCCCAGTGTAAACTGAATGAATCGCATAATCTTTACCAAAAAAAATGTCTGATATATTTAGCAAATGCATTTCAAGACATATACAGGAATTTGCTCTACTGAACAGATTCACAGTCGTGAAAAAGGTAAGTGGGCAAAGCTCTTATATCTGTGATGTTGACTAATAGCAGTAAATACTAAAACTGACTTCAAAACCTTGCAGGCATGGCTCAGAATCCTGAGTAATCAAACAAAGAGAATGCAAAGAAGTGTACATGGGACAGCAGGGGGGAAAAGTACCAACCCTTCACACATAAATACAGACCTGAGGGAGATCTCAAAGTGACCAGGAAAATCCTCTGAAAACATTTATTCAGTTTGATGAGTAAAAAGACAAAAATAATGCTAGATTTTTCAGGAGAAGAAATTGTGAACAAAATGTAATTATTATGCCACTCTATCTATAGTGTTTCACATCTTGAAACTGTACAATTTATGTCACCTTCTCAAAAGGATATAGCAGATAGAGAGGAAAGTAGTGAAAAGAGTGATTCATTTCATAAAGCAGCAACGGGCTTTTTTAAAAGCAGAGGTTACAAAGCTCAGCACTCTTTATTCTGCGAAAAGGTGGTAAAGGTCTTTAAAAGCATGGCTCTCACACCAAACTCGGGAAAAGTAACAGACACTACTTCTCAGAGCAGGCGAACTATTGGCAGCCAATAGTTTGAAGCATTAAGTTTAGAACAAGATGTACTGTTCAGCTTTCTCAGAGGCTGGTGCATGATAGGAAATATGACATATCCACTCAATACCCTGCTCTCTGGCCCAGGTGTTATGAGGCTATTTTTGAGACAGTATCCTTGTCTGACTCAATTCTTTCTCCTGTGTTGCCACAGGACTTGTTTTTCAAGGCCCAGGATGGTGTTCCAGGCAGTAGCGTGAGGCACAGGGTAGGTGTCCAACCATGCAGTGGTTACCTCCACATTGTGAGCGCATAGCGCTTGCCTTGGTGTGTTTGAAGCAGTGTGATGCCACCAATCTGCCAGGCCTCCCCATACTTCTGTATTGATCACTGTCCCCCATACCACAGGGGCTTTACCTGCTTGGCCTGCTGGATTGCCACATATCTTTCACAGTTATGGATAACCAGGGATATAGTGTCCGTGGTTAAGTCCACCCCCTCAAGCATGAGCCCATCTATATGTTTCATCTCTTCCCTGATGACCTGATGTCATGAGCCCACTGAGCCAGAAATAATTCACCCTTATGCTGCTAGTCTTTAATTTCCTCTTTTAATTTTTGGAGATCCTTGGTCAGTCTTTCCACAGATGAGAGGCAGACCTGTGTCAGGGTGGAAATAATATCTTCACATAGCCAGAGTTTGGTCCCTGGAAATATCTGTCCTGACTGTAAACCTGTGGTAGACTGCACAGAGGAGAAATAGCAGGCATATCAACTCAGGCATGCTTTCTTTAACATCCAGAGGGAATTCAGAAATTGTCAAAAGCTGTTGTAGCAGACCTAAAGAAGGAGAAGGGGGTGAAAGGCTGGGAGAAGTTATCATGTTCCCCCCCACAGCCTGGGTATGAATGAATCCCCAGATTACACAGCCAAGGCCAGGACAGGCGAACACCACTGAATGCACATTCCAAGTGACCCTCATTGCCCTTGATGTTATTCATGTTGTGAACTGGTGTCACACAGTACATCAACAAAGAAATCCTGATCTTTCTCCCTGTTTGACAAATATTACCGCAAATATACATATACAGGAATGTACATATACAGGAATATGTATAAGGCTAGGTACTATGCTCACATGTGATGCCTTGAGGTGACCACTTAAAACACAGAGGCTAGACAAAATAAGAGAATAAAAGTAGGGATTTATTTGAAGAGCCGTCAAAGGTACACCCTGGGCAGTCAAAAGGCTACACCCAAGATGGAGCCTGGGTCATGGGTTCTTCCCACTTTTATAAGTTTGGTCCATTTGCATATCAGGGTTAATTCTCCAGTTATAACCTCAGTTAATGATGAATTACCCCAAGTTTGCCACCCCTCTCAAGGCTTTAGTTTACACATTTTGGGGCCTGGTGTCCTTGAAGAGCAAACTCAGAGAGTCTTTTTACATCTAACCAGCATGAGAGAAAAGTAGTTAACAGGCCTTGCAAAACTTCAGAGTTACACACTAAGCAGTACAGGATCTGAAAAATATAAAAGTTAAAACCTAAGGCATCACATGAACAGATCGAGCATAAACTTTAGCAGAGGGAGAAGCAGAGAGGGAAAAGGAGTTTATTTTTTCATGGCATTTGGGGAGTGAGGCATTTGCAGTCATTACAGTATGGTTTGGGCTGACTACAACACAGAGGGACCTGGCAGGAGGAAGGGAAAGGAACAGTTTACTGCTGTAACAGGAATAAACTCAATCCAATTTTACTTTTCCTGAGGTCATAGGTCATATCACCTGCTGCTGAATGTTCTGCCCATACTGGATAATGAGTGTGAAAACAATATGTTTATTGAGGAAGAGTCCTACAGTCTGTTTTGAATGTTTTTATACATATATATATATATATATTTATACACATACACATGCATGAAACATACACACACACATGGATATATACAATTTATTTTTTGTTTCCGTGAGGCACGCTTTCTTCCCATAGTTTTCCTGTGAGTGGAAGTTGGATCTGGATTTTTTCCGAAGTAGAAAATATAGAAACCCAACTTAAGAAGTGATACCTCCTCAGTCTGATGCTGCTAAACTATACAAAAGGGATTTGATGATGTCCTCAAGCCTGCCTACATGGACAAAGTGACACACCAGGTAAAATTGATTGATTTTATATTCGAAGGCAGGTTTTTGGAAATCAAGGTCAAGGTCAAAAGTTCCTCTTTTTCTTTGGGAAGAGAGCAGAATAAGTGGATTTGGAAAATGTTGCAGGGGGATTGCCAGCAGGATTTAATACAGTGTCAAAAGGAAGGGATAAAAAGAGAAGAAAAAAAAATTACTTGTGCTTACCCTCTTATCTGATATACCCTGCAATTGCAATCTGCTCTAAGGGGTGTTTGCTTCCTCCTGATAAATTCTGTTTCAAAGGACAAATCCTAACATCTGATTATAGGTTAGATCTAATGTAATTAACTTAATTGAAGCAACCAACAGGCAGAAATACAGAGATGATGTTCATGGGATTCTTTCACATTTCTGATATGGTTTGGGATAAGAATTGTTTCCTGTAGCAGGAACCACATGTGACAGTACACAAGGCTCTCTAAGGTAATATAAATCCAAACAACCCCGGATGATTCCAGAAGCATGCTGCGCTATAAGAAAAACTTTTTTCTGGCCTTTGTTTCCCTGTATCTGGCTGGTATATCTTTTCTGTTTATGCCAGATGTGGAAAATTCACTCATTTTGGAGTGGGAGGTGTTACTGGTGTGTGAATAAAGCATGAATATTTGTACATCTTTCATCTTGCACATCTAAGTTGGTAGCTGTAAAAACATATGAAAACACAAGACACTATTATCCTACCATTTTAGTTGCGGAGAGATGTGTGGGTGAGAGACTAGATGTGTACTATTTCTGTTTCATAACATGTTTGTCCAACACAGCATGATCAGTGCTACGCTGCTTCAAGTGGGGATTATTCCCTGACAGGCAGAGTCCACCGCTCTTCATCTTCCTCCCAGCAGTTTTGTGCTCCCCAGCCTTGTAAACTGTCTAAGGTAGCTTGTACTACACCATGTCGATTATGTCTAAAATCAGGAGGGGAACAGTGTGACTGATAATCTTTTGATTGTGGAACCATCAAGTGGTCCTACAAGAGATTTAGATTATGTGATATAAAGACAGTGAGTTTGATGTAAATTACACTAAATCTTGTCCTTAGTAAAGCTATGGTTTCTCTCCCCAGTATTGCAATCTGTAATTTACTGAATGGTTGGCAGGCTTCTTGGGGCAATACACAAGACTGCAAAATGCAGTATTATATTATTTTCATATAATGCAAAGCAATATAGATGTTGTAATCTGGAATTACATGTTGTTTATGATTATCAACCTCATTTAATTTACATAATAACAGCATGCCAAATGGCTTTGAAATAGCAGTGCTTTCAGTACAAAAGTCTAGATAGTATGTTTTTTATAAAAATTACTTAATTCATGGAATCAGTCTTTAAAGATAGCTATTGATACACTTGCATTACATCATTCTTTTCTTACATTCATCAATTCACTGTTGATGTATGAGAAGAATTACTTAATTTTAAGAGAAAAATCAGGAAATTATTATATTAAAATACCAGTTCTGCATTTTTTTATTATTCTTTTTTATTCTAACATGTTTCTATCATCTGATAAATGGAGAGAGATTGGATCCTAAGGCTTGCCATTCTGACAAAATTTATTGCTCCAAATGTTCTGGTATTTATAAATCACTGACACAGGCCAGAACGAAAAGATTTTACAGTACAAAATTAGGTATTGAATACTATAGAAAATGTTTTGACTTTTTAATTTGGTTTGGGGTTTTTTTGTTTGGTTTTTGGGTTTTCTTTTGAGGGTGGTGGGAAGGGTTTTCTTTGGTTTAATATACCTTGAAGCACTTATACTCCTATTTGTTGCACTGCAGTGTTGAAGAGGGCAGCCCTTGCTAGTCAGTTCTCCAATGAATTACCAGACCAGGACAAGGACCTCCATGACTTTATTTCAGCTTATGGATAAAGTTGCAGAGGTCTTCTTGTTTGGTTGGTAGTTTCTGTTTGTTTGTTACGGGGCTTTTTGTTTTCTTGGTTTTCATTGTTTTTTCTGTTTAACTTAGGACATTCACTATGTTGAGCAATAACATTTTAAACAAATTTTGCTAAGGGTGAGAGTCTTTCCTTTAAGCTTATCAAGATGGTTGCTTTTATTAACCTTGTCACTTGGCTTCTTATCATTAGCCTCACTCATATCATTACAGAGGAAGAACAGTGATCTAGAGGACATTACTACTCCGTATATTCCTCTTTTCATTGTTCTTCCCAGTTTAATTTTTAAAGGTAATTTTATTCTAAGGGAGTCCACTTGTCTACTAAAGCACTGCTGTTTCTCTTGGAACAAAAAAAAAGGATCCACTGACATTTTTCCTGTAAATGGACCTCATTACACCTGCTCTGTGAATACTTTTGAGACATTGTTTGGTACTGTGTAATTTCTACTGTGCAGTTAAAATTGTTAATGTTGAAATTATTATCCCAAAAAAATCACTATGGGTTAACAGGTCCAGACGTTATTACACTACTGTGTATGCAAATTTAGACTTCATTTTATAGCATGCATTATGCCCAGTATCTGCAAGAAAACCCCACAGAAAACCCCACCAAAAACCAAAAAAAAAAAAGAATCCCAAAAAACTATTAAAAATAAGGCTTGCAATAAGCATCTTAGGTTATTTCAATAAAAGAAGATTTGTGGGAAATTATATCTTACAATATCTTTCTGCTGCTTAAGGTATATTGTTGCTCAGCAACAGCATCTATTTGGACTGTAGAATTAGACAGTAAATTAAAGGATTCAAAGGTATTAAACTGGTTTTTTTCATGCCAAAAAGTGACTAATCTTTAAAAGTACCCCAAAGGATGCTGTCTGCAAGTGCTCCTTCAAAAGTTGATAATCAAATCACAGGAACAAAGTTTCCAATACAAAAGAGGAGAAAGATAATTCTGGTGATTAGTCTATAAATCTTATTGTGGCAGACCTGACTGACACAAGACACAAGTGTAGTGGTCCATAGTGTCTTATAAAACTCTTTGGCAATATTCCTGTAAAGAAGGGTTATTATGTCTCATTTTAATCTTTTTAGAAATTAATGCACTATTAATAGCATAATAATACTTATGAAGACCATGAAAAATTCTTTTGTATTTTCAGTATTAGGAATTGAATAGTTTTAAGAGTACTTACTGATATCTGCCAACTTAAAAAAAGCTGGCAGAGTAAACTAGTGGCTATTGATAAATTAATTTACTTGAATATTCAGAATATTGAGTGCTACTAATAACTGTGCTTCCTATGCACAACAACACTGAGCATACACAAGATTGAAAATATGATTCATACCCTAAAAGACTTGCAATCTAAGCACATTTCAGGGCTGGAGAAACTGGATGAAAAATAAAAATATCTTCGGCATTTATTTTTCAGTGATCCATCACTGACTTCTGAAAGCTGAAATAACACTGAAATAACGCAATGTGTGCCCCCTTCCCTGCCTTTCTTCACATAAGTTAACTGAGATATTTGGATGTCAGCTCATTCAAAAAATTCCCCGTAATGTGAAATATCTGGTTAAGATTGGTTTCCAAGAATTGCATAAATTAAAGGTGTACCTCCCATATTTCAGAGACTAATAATTTAAGTAAAGTTTTTTTCCATTTTTTTAAAAAACATAATGTATTTTGTTTCAAACCTAAGAAAGGATTATTTGTTTCATATCTTAATTGTGTTTTAGGGTAGAGGAGAAGTGTCTCATATTTCATTTTACTGGAATTACTTGTGGAGTTACTGGGGGGTTCTTGGTACCCATTGGCTGATGAGCACCATTGTAGCCTGTGGCTAATATAACAAAACCTACAAATTTACAGGTATCCATGACATAGAGACTCCTGATGTTCACATCCTTCCAGTATTTGGAGACAACATCATGAATGTTTATAAAACACAGATTTTAATGTAAACTGTGGGAAAGCTCAAAGGGTCTGAGGAAGATACACCAGTTGAGAAGCACAATAATCATGATTTCAAAACCATGGACAGTGTTGTGGAGTACATCAGTGCAGTCCTCTTAAAGCAGCACCATCAAATTTGGCTTCTTTGTGGCCTTAAAACCACTGAAGTGAATATTGTTTACTAAGTTTTTTACTTGTATCTAAAATGTATTGTGTTGTTATTGAATGTAATTTTTGATTGCAATAAGTAGATATTTAAGTATACATTTTTAATGAGAGTTCACCAGATGCGGCTGAAACATGGGGGTTTTTTGGAAAGAAACCTACATGGAACAGTGCTTGTTGAAACTCAGCCACTGTGTGAAGTAGTCCCCTTCTGAACTCCTTCACCCTTAGTTTCTACTGAAGACACATTCGTAATGATCTCCTCAAAAATATTTTCTATCATCTCAGTCTTTAGCTTTGCTCTTAGATGATATTTTGATTTAAGAAAATAAATTTGATATGTTTTGGTTTATAACTATGTCCTTGCTAATGCAACCACATACTATGTCTCTTAATTTTGGAGTACACATTAAAACCCCAATAATTTCTTTTATGGTAATGCTTGTAATCAACACATTAGACTTGACATGATGACTATGACTACAGAACATTAAGGAGAGGATTAAATGAGGAGTGATGGCATTACAGTAATTTTCTTGGATCAGGAAACAACAAATTTGCTTAAGAGCGTCTTCACTTGTAATTTCCTTAGAGCATAAGCACACTTGCTCTACTTGCATAAGCACATGCTAAAACCTTCTTGCTTCTCTGCTGAAGCCTAAACATACTTTAATAATTTTTCTAGATTATAGAGTTTAATTTTTATAGAGCATGTCAGTATTACTTTGAAAGACTTATTTTCAGCACTGATTTTATTTTGACTGGACCAAGGAAAAACTAATATATAGTTTAGAAATAAACAGCTTTTTTTTCTCTTAAAATAGTCATAAAAGAACCTTAGAGTTCTCTTGAAACATCCTCTAGATGTCAGTGTCCGGAAACCCACTTGTTTCCCTGAGGTTTAAAAAAAAACCCAAACCCAAACCATTTCTCTATAGATCCAGGCTGCATCTCTTCCCTTTTGAACAGACAGCAGAGAGACAGTTTTGCATTGATTTGGTAGATATCATTGCAAGTTTTAACCATTTGAAAGTTTCTAGTGGCCATGACCACCATGGAACCCATATAGTAATATCTTTGTGCTAGAGAAAACTTAAATTTATGTTTTATATATATATATATATTTTTTTTTTTAGCTTATTGTATATGGCAGTCATGAGAGATACTGTTCAATAAAAGATGGAACTATGTTACTTACTTAAGATAAACATTGTGGGTAATGTTAACACATCATGGAAGAATGGCTTCAATCTCATTTCAAAGCATCATGTACCTTTTCTGAAGACAGCCAATGGCTCTCAGAAGGTTGATTTCTGAATCCATCTGTTGCAAGATGAAAGACGCCGTAACTTCTTTTGATTGTTGACAGTGTGTTTTAAACAGTCTTTAACATTTTTTTTAACACTGTGTTGCTTTAACCAGACAGAAGGTACCAAGGTACCAAGGTACCACCACGTTATACACACCGGTCTAATAATTTTCTCTGTTTAATTTATTTTCTTCTTTGACTCTTTTTCATGAGTTTTTTACTTAGAGTTCGAATTAAAATGCAGGAAACAGGGAGTTTATCTTCGGACTTAGATGTTTATTATTTTCTTATCTATGGTACAGTTGCACAGGGTGTGCCTCTGAGTTAACGAGATGGAAAATGGCGCCGAGTTTTAACTTCCAAGGCCATTTAAAGTCCAAACTATCTGATTATGGAATTCCAACTAATTTATTTTACTTATAACCCAGTAACTCATTTATGATCCAAATTGCAGGTTTTTTGAACCAATACCAGAACAATACCTGAACATCCAGATTTGTGAAGAAGAAGGAGGAAAGAAGAACTAATCCACACCCAAAATACTCCATATTGTTACTATATCCCATAAACCTAATTTTTCTACATCTCTGCATATTCCACCCAGTGGTATAACTTTAATTACACAGCAACAATCTCAGTGCTATTACAGAAAAAGGGAAGCCTTTCCCAAGTCCTCAGGTCAAATGCAATATGCTTTTGAAGATCATTGCCTGTCAGCACTGAAAGACTGAAATTCTCTGAACCCAGGGTTCCAACACCGGTCTGGATATACGCAAGCAAATCTTCTGCTAGTATCACAATTTTGACATTAAGAGAGTAAATTAATCCTGTGCAACAAATTCTTTGTCATGTGTCTGTTGATTAAAATAACCACTAGTTAACTTAACCCATCACTCTTTATTTAAGCAAGCCATAGAGCTAGGGAGCGAGTGTGGCAAGGAAGTGACACTTTGGGTTTAAAAGGTTTATAGTGCTGTCCTACATAGACAACAGAGTAAATTAATCTCAGGTGTAAGTCAGAAAGGATGACACTGGAGGTAAAATCTGGCCTGTTGTATCGAACTGGCTGACCTATTGTCTTCAGTAGTTTACAGTCTTTCTTTTATAAGATGTCTTTTGGAACAGATTGAATTTGTAAAAGTGGCTTTTGTTTGGCAAGGTGCTGGAGCTTTTAAATTGCATTGTTCTGCAACAGTGAGAATTTAGTCTATTAATTTAGCCTCCATTTTCATTCAAAAAAATCTTTGTGAAATTATTTCCGTAAGCATCATAATTTGTATGCTCAAGTGCATGTTTGCAAAGTGTTTGCCTTTTTGCTCTATTTCTTATACTGGTGGTATGTGATTGACAGACATGTCTGAATACTTCAGATGCTGTCCGCTGACTGAGCAGTTTCAGTGCTCATTTTCTGATCGAAAAGTGAGCAAAAAGTTAGCACTGACTATCACTGTGCATGAATGCCACGTTTCACTTGCAAAGAGGCATCTTCATGGCTACCTGCCATCCCCAGATACTTTTTCAGAAAATCTGTTGCTGATTTAACTCCCTTCACTAAATATCTGTTGATGCAGTGTTCTACAGCAGATGGAGACAATGAAGATTTTCCAATACTAGTTTTTACCACTGGTTACAGGAATATATTGAATTTTAGAATCAATGCTTTATGAAATTCTCTTTTACCTAATTGTGTGTGTATATGCCTATATGTATGGTATGAGGACAGATCATAGTTGAAAATATTGGCTGAAAATAGAAGAATCTCTCTCTTTTGTTTCTTAGTGATTGGAGCAAAATATGAAGACTTTGAGCTTCCACTATTGAGATATCTGCTTTCTCTTTATTTTTTCTGCTGCACCAAAAAGAGTTGTGAGATTGCCAACCAGTAAATATAGCAAAGTGTAACATGAGCAAAAACTGCTAAGTGTTTTTCTCAATTGGTTCTTTTACCTGTGGTTGTCTAAAAGTAACATAGTTCATCTTTTAATTCTTAACCTTTTAAATATTGATCATACCATGTAGTTCTGTGGTAAATATACATCTTGTCTATGATTTAAATTTTTGCTTGTTATTTCCCAGCCTTTCTAATATTGAAAACAACCAACAAAGAGTTGGTGTGGTGTAATATCTTCTCTTTCAACTGCATCTGTCCTTACAGAGGCATGCTACTTCCTACCCTTTCCCAATCCCTACTTTTACTGTCCAGACTTCCAGTAACTTCAGCTGAGAGTTTCTGAAGGTTGTTATAGAATGATATCCAGCTAAAGCGTCCAGACAGCCACACTGGAAGTATTCATACGTATAAACATATGGATATAAGCCTTCAAATTTTCAGTGTATAAGATCTGCCAGTTAGCTTTGGATTAGTCACTCCCACCAAGAGCTTGCTGCAGCCCAGGCTGGCAGGGTGGCAGCTGCAGCACCCAGGCTCCCCAGCAGCAGCTGCAGAGGAGAGCTCTGGGCTGCCTCACTTGCATCCTCACCAGCTGGTGAACCTTACTCCAAGTAGGGTAAATCAAACAGCTTTATCAGGATGAAACGTGATTTTAACTTGCATATTTGTGATCCATATAGTTAATGTTTCAACATATTAACACTAAAAGAATGGAGGCTCTTCACTGAATGAAATTAGCCACTGGAAGACAGCTGCTGGTGTCTTGCTTAAATCTTCTGGGAGCAGCATCTCTGTGCAGCCCTTTAACTTTCCTTTGAAGTAAAGGTCAGGTGTACAGTTTGCTTTAAGCTAGCCAGAAGACTGCACATACACATAAAGCTGTGCTCATTTGTTAGAAGCCCTTGTAAAGTCCTTTGAAATTAAAGTACTGTGTAAGTGATTTGTTAAAAGTATTTACTGGCTTTAGGGATCTCTTTTCAGAGGTGGTGGGTCCTTTGATGTCATGCATAACTGCTAATGTGATTGTTTATACCATAAATGACCACAAGTGAAGCATCTGAAGACAAAATCTCCTTTTCAGTGAAGCAGTTTAATCTTTCTGGATGTGCCAGTAGTTACTTGAAAGCCAATTTTATGGCAGAAGGTGAAAGAGATTGTAGTAAAAATCAATTAGGATCATGGCCTAGAGATCTTCCTTCTCCCTCCAGGTTATAGACACATTTTACATTTGCTCTTGAGCTATCACTAAACCATTAATAATTAAATGAAGAGATATAATTTTTACTTTACTAATAAATCAGGAGAAAAATTGAGTATGTCTTTTCTGAAAACAAGAACAAGGCCAGTGATAAATCTATAATAGACTGATCTTTTACACTTTGTTCCTCAGTCAGGATTTGATTTCATATGACTCTCTGAACCCCATTACACTCAGTTTGTGCCTCTTTACAAAAATATAAAATTCATTGCAAAATCTTCCTTAGCAGGGCAGATATTAGCTGGATAACACATTAAAACCTGTTTTCATGCTCAAGTTATCCAGGGAAGAAAAGAGAAAACCTATTTCTCTGTTTATACACATGAAATAGAAGTAGACGCCTGTAGATTTTAAGTACAGATCCAAACTTTTGCTCAATGGGAATAAATATAATCAATATTTAAAATGGAGGTTTCAAGTCAAGCTAAGTGGAGTGGTGTAGAGATAGGTCTAAACCAGGGGGTCTCATTCACTTGTGATTAAGCTACATGAAACGTGAAGTTTGAAAAGCAGTAACTGTGTGATGAAAGACACCTAAGGGATGCATAGAATTGTCCTTTGGGTTCTGCTTAAATTATGACTTTGACTGACTGTGTGCTCATATAATATCCGTTCTTCCCTCTGACAGAAGTCCTTCCTCATTCATAGCACAAAATTTCCCTGCTACTCACTTGGAATGAAGCTGTAAGAATTTTATCATCACAGTTCAAAATGTGGCCAAGAGCTTTATTTCCTGTAAATCCTGTCCTGATATCAGAATGAATTAATTTTCTTATGATCTTTGTTACTGTATTGATCATGGTTGTATCTGAGTGATCCACAAAACTCAATAATTACCCTTACAGAAGTGCCGGGAAAAAAAGACAGATAAAAGACTAAAAGTTCTTTTCTAAGGTGAACAAACCCTAATTTTTCTACTTACTAACTCTAGCTAGATGGACATGGTTTCAGCTGTGAGTAGAACTGAATGAAACTTGCTTCCCATTTCAAAGAAAACATTGATATTTGAAAAATTACTGTTCTAGTTTAGAATAGAACATAGAGTTATTTATTTAAAGAGAATTAAAAATCTTGCTTCCAAGGAAAATTTGTATTAATAAAATGTTCTGGAAAATTGTCCTGTTGGATGTTCCCAAAGTTAAAGGAATCAGCCAGCTGCCCCAGCTTGGGAAAGCTCCTTGAATTGCCTTGCCTCCAGTCACTGGAGTTGGAGAACCAGCAGGCTGTTGGAGCTCCTGCTGCAGCTGGGGGTCCTGGGTTCCCCAGCTGGTTTGGGCAGCAGAGGCTTGACCTCATGTGGGGTCTCCCTGCCCCAGTCCTTCCTTCACCACACTCCCCTTGGGAACTAGCATCTCCCTGGTTATCCAGGCTTGAAGATTGCTGAAATACTACTCAGCTCTTGCCCAGCCCTTTCACTAGGTTTTCTCTTTTTTAGAAAGCCTAACACTGAGGCGGTGAGGATAGAAGGTCCAGACCTCCACCCAGTCTGGTGTCTCCAGCTCCTGATCACCATATTTAGATGTAACTTGAGGATTTTTTACCAGGTGGTGTACATAATGGTGGGCTTAACCCTAAAAATTTCTGTGTTTTCCAGAATTTACTGTTCTCAGACAATCCATAAAATGATATGACAAATATTCTAGTGTAATAGTAATTTCCTTTACAGAATAAATTCTGTGAAAATCTAGACAAGTATTTTAGCAGTTCAGATATAAATCCACAGGCTTCATTAAGATGTCTCTTATTGTCTGACACAAGAGGTAGTGATACTTAGTATTGCTTCAAATTGTGGACCTTCCAGCAGTGATTGAAATGACTGCTGTGAGAAGGAACAAAGAAACAACTGCATCTTCCCAGTTGTCTGGAGGCAAATGCAATGGGACCACTAGTGGTGTAAACTGATGAGCATTTCTGATAACTGCAAACTGTTTTTCAGGTACTGGTACAAGAAATCAAATTTGGTTTCTGTATAGGGGAACAATTACCACTGAAGAGCTTCTATAAAATATTTAAATACTCTTAGTTTTTATCTGTAGCTTTAATTTCCTATAAAATACATTCTATCAGTACTTACCTGCCAAATATTCAGATGCCTCTAGCTTTGTGCTTTATATTAAGTTTTTATTTCTGTCAATTTGTATTTTAGATTGCAAATCAAGAACCTTTCAAGAGGGTTTTGATTAATTTCAGGCACGACTTGGCTTCATTTATTTTTTATGTTTTGATGGTAATTTACCATGGCATAAAATTGTTTTGCATTAAACTACACTCATGAATCAAGAGTCTTTTCCATTAACAAGATACATTTAAAGAATAAGCCCTCCTACAAATCAAGTATTTTGTGTCAGTTTCTGTAATTATTGTTTGGAAAAAACTGGTACAATGGCACCGTGAATTATTTCAGCACATAGATGATTTAGACAAATAGAACAGAAATATTAATATAACTGGTACTGTGCTAAATTACCTGGCAGAGGCCACGGTTTAGGGTCTGTTACTCTCTTAAGTGGAAAAAGAGAGTTTTAGTTTATGCTGATTTGGATTGCAACAGTATTTTTTAAAGAGATTTCTCTTTAAAAATCATTAGGAAATTATTCAGGGCTACCTTAGCTCTCTAGCTGGGAAGCAGAGTAATATCTAATGACTGGAGCCCCTAGCTGCTTTAACACCAATCTATTTTTTAAAATATATATATATATTTATTGTTATGTCTTAAATATTTATGTATGTATATGTTTATATGTGTGTAGTGGTTTGGTTCAAAATATCCATTACTTACTTATTTTGCTTCTGTGAGATAAGAATTAGGAGAAAGCAAAGCAGGCACAAAACTTAAAATAATATAAAGAAGTTTATTAACAGACCTAAAAGAAAGAAAGAAAAAAAATCAGACTGAACCTTCAGAACACTTCTCTTCCCCCCACCTTTCTCCCTTCTGCCACTGACAATGTAAAAAGACAACCCTTGAGATTTTCAGTCAGGTTACCACTTCTGTAATAACCTTGTTCAGTTCACTTAGGGAGAGGAGTCTCTCTTGCTCATGCTATGGAGACATCTCCATAAGAAGTTCTCTCATGGCTTCAGTATCACAGCGAGACAGCTGCCCGAGTTGGTTCTCTACTTGCATGTGAAAGTCCCTTCCCCCGACTTACAGCTTTCCCCACAACAGTTTTCAAGGGTCCAATCTTTAGCTAATGGGGTACCATTTCAAGGATGAGCTGTTCACAAACAAAGGTTCTCTTCACTTATCTCTGGGAGCATCTTCAGCTCCAGGAACAGAGGCCCTCCTTCTCCCCTGGGAGCAAGGGTCCTCATCACTTTCATCTCTAGGAACAAAGGTCTTCTCCTTCCCTGGGAGCAAGGGTCCTCAAAAAATTACAACTACTGTCATTTGCTTATTTCAGCACAGATACTTTTGCTCACAATTCCAATTTGAATGCTCCACCCCCCCATGCTTTCATGAAATTACAACGGGTACTCTGATGTATCATAGCCCATCACCATAGCTTTACAATAGAATTTCAGCTTCTAAGCTTAAAGCATCTCCTCTTTCTCCTCCCTCAGGGTTTCAGCTCTTCCTTCTTTACTGACTTTGGTGTCTCTTAATTTTTTCATGTGCCTTCACCTTCCCTCTTCCTCTGACTCAGGAGAGGATTGATGTCTGCAGGCTTCATCTGTTCTGGAGGAAACTTACAGCACTAAAAGGGTTAATCTCACCTGGGCCCTGCAGCTGGAGTTCTTCGCTTATCACTGTTGGTCACATGATCTTTGCTGGGCAGCGGGGCATCCTCAGATGAATCTTCGGCCGAACTGGAGGGGGTGGGGGTGGGAAGCCGGGCTGTGCTGCCTGCAAGGAGTGGGGAGCCGCAGATGGAACAGGGCCACGCCACAGCCAACCTGGCCTGTCTGAGCAGGGCCTGGCCCGGCCCCGCTGGGCCACCTGCAGGCCCCCCCAAATTACCTGTCCAAAAGCCAGAAGACAAGAGAGCCTTCCCAGGCTCTGTTCGTTTTTAAATGTGGATCACAGAGGCATGCAAAGCTTCTTAAGTGGCTTAAAAAGTTGCCAATATTCAAACTAACCAGTTGATAGGTTCTGTTAGGTCATAGAGGAAGCTGTAAGCACCTCTTTGCAAGAGAATCACTTCTGCAGCTACGCTAGACCATGACAATGTGTATGTAAATAAAATGTTTGGAGAACCTTGTTGAGCTTTTTTCAGTTGATTTCAATGTTGACATTATTTTTGCACTATCTGCAATAGTTGTGCATTATTGACAGGAGTTCAGTACATCACATAATTATAAATAACAAAATTACTACGTTAGTTCTCTTGTAATTTTTAAAATTTGTTGCTGTCTTTTCTTTGTCCCTGTGATTTCAGCAGATTAGTTAATGCAGCAGGAAGGATGGGTGAAAATCAGACTGTACATTTTTGGCTTTCATCAAACACTTGAAAATGAGTAGCTGAGGCACTGGAAATACTGATTTTATTCCTCTCCTTGCAAACTTTGCAGTTTTTTACTATCCGTCTTTTAACTTGCTGTAATATATTAATGAATATGCTTATGAAACATTTAAGATTTGATTGTTAAGAGCATATATGGCAAAATTCTGACAACAGAACATTTTCTTCCATAATAATAATAAAGACAAGACTCCTTATTCTAAAAGCAAATGGCTAATATTAAACAGGGATATTTTAGAAGTGATGATGAAATGTAGTAAGTCTTGCTGTAGCTGACATGGTTTCAGTGGCTGATGGTTAAGCTAAGCCCATTTGTTTTCAGAATGCTAATATTTTTTAGATTTTGTCAGCAATTCCCTCCAGTCAAGATTTAACTGGAGCTGCCTGGTGTCCTCAGAGTTGTCTGAGGCAATCGATATCTTTTTCTCTTTGCAATCAGTTTTAGTTTTCAGGAGTGAGTCAGAAGGCAGTCTTTTCCTCAATGCAAGTAAAGTGATCCCTCCTTATACCTGCAGACTGACATCAAAGCGCTGAGAAATGAGAACAAGCCCATTTATCTCAGTAGGTGTTAACTTACATGCCCCAAAATGATTGCTTCACATCAAGTTTCTCAACATGCCTTAACATTTCAGTGTAGTCGAATATATAAGGCCATAACTGCTGGCTGGCTGCTTGTAGGATAATGGAGGACTAGCTTAGGCCACAGAGGATATGGGATCAGACTGTTTCATCTTGGAATCTAACCTGAGCTGCTATTTCTCTGTTGGATACTTTAAGGGAGTGGGAGCAAGCATTGCTCTATTAGTTACTCAGTTCCTTTTAAAGATCTTAAGTGGAAGAGCGAGAAGTATTTTCTGTTCTCTTTGCTTCAGTTCACTTCTTGTGTGGCTTCTGATATTTTCATTCTTGGAGTGAATGCCCGGGCCTTAAAATGTGTTATTTTCCGGCCTGACTAGAATTCTGTCCAAATCACTAGAGCAGAGATCCCAAGACTGAGGAGCACTGAGGCCATATGTTATGATTGTTGCTCAACATGCTTTTTTTAATTGCTTATCATGAGACTGTGGAACAACCTGGTCTGAGACCTGTCAGTCAGCACATGCAATAGCATCAGAAGCCAGTCCTCAAAGGCCAGCACCAATATGAGAAACTGATTCTGCTGTTAGGGCTCCTGCCCTCTGTGGTGCAGTCGAACCAGAAATTGAAACAATTGAAGAGAATAATTGATGTTTTTATTGCATTAAATTTGAAAATAAAAGATGCTGCTTTTTTTACTGTATGTGAACATATGAATATAGACAAATTTCTTATCAAAGAGACACTTTCAAGAAGAAATTCAAGACATGAAAATTTGTGAGCTCACCCTTATCTGGAAATCTTTGTGAAATTGAAGACCTCTCTTGTGTGTATATATCTCTTTCTTATGAACTCCTGGGGAGGCTTACAGATTGACGTCTCTGCAAAGCATGTTTAATGCTGAGGGCTGAAATTTCCATTCTATTTTTTTTTGAGTTGGCCTCTTTGATGGTTACAAGAATTTCCTGGTAGGTTTACTATATGTCTCAGTTGGGCTACCCTTCCTGCTCTCAAAGGATTAATTGGAACTCTCCTTCCGCTTTGAGTGGTTAATAAAACATGGGTCTGAAAAGCAAATCAATTCACCTGATTCCCCTGCCTAGGTAAAAGCTGTAAAGCACAAATTCTAGAAATTTGAGAAAACACAAAAAACAAGCAATCTGTCTGCCACTTCACTCTAAAATGAGATTCCTGAAATGTATGACAATTAGCTATAATGGATGTTCTGCCAAAGCCTAATACAGAGCTGTGGGTTTTTTTCCCTGATGATGTTTAACTGCAGCTAAATATGCCAAGCTGACATTTGCCTGCAATTACCATGGAGCCATATTGAGATCTTCACTCTCTGAAGAGATTTTGAATGACTACAGCATCTTCTAGGATAACATCTTGTTTTCATTAATCTTTGTAGTGACTTTTGCTGCTGGCAAACCATGACTTAAACACAGCTTCCATCTCACTTTGGGAGTTTGCATAACTTCTTCTGTTAAATAAATTTTTTTAAAAAATTATATATGTATATACACGTATACATAAAGAAACTCCTGAATGGAATTTCAAACATGAAGCATTAATAAATAATAAGATGATCTAAGGTCGTCACAGAGTAGGCCCTTCAAAGCTTTTATTCTACATCCTTTGTTGCAGTGTGGCCTAACAAACTGTGTGGGTATCTAAATATTAGGTAATACAAATCACCTTAAAACTCTAAGTCCGTGCATATTTTGACTATAGATGAACTCAAGACTGATGTCATACTCTCAAGTTATGAGAATGATGTGGAGAGAAAGGCACACAGAAATTTTCTGTTTTCTCTTCTGCCCAGGCGTGCTCAGTATTTTGAAATACGGAAATTACTTTCTAATTTACTGGAAAATAAAACTATTTGTCTGACAAAACTTGTTCAGCCATTGTAATGTCTGCCAATAGGTGTTCAGTCTGAAAGCACAATCAATAATATTAGCGGAATATCACTATCTGAAGAAACCATTAACATGGGTTTGTATTAAAACAACAACAAAAAAAAAAAAATAGAAAAAAAAAAAAGAAAGCACTGGACTTTCCTAACAGATGACTGTCCCCCATTACTTTACAATTGCCTTTAAAGGGTGAAATACAGGACAGCTGTTTCTAATCAAGAATATTAATCAGAAATCAGCAAGCTTCCTAACAAACAGCAGAAAAAGACATGATCTAGGTAATAGGCAGATACATATTTGAGGAGGCAGAAGATTAGACTTTTAGAAAGGAAGGAAAACACAGTGTGTATGTAGTTATATCATCTGTGTTATATATGGCAGGAAAAATTTTAGGAAGGATACATCTATTCTGCAGTCACATTTGCTGATTTGGGGATTCTAAATGCTTCCTTCCCCTTGTCCTGATTCATTAAAATAATCAAGAAAGGCTGGTTTGTTGATTTCTACTTAAGAGAAAACTCAGGCTTAGCAGAAGCAACCTGGTATGTGGTAGAATTTGCTGGTTTACATACTATAGATTATGCATGATTTGTGTTCCTCATTTTACTAGCTGTAAAAACAAGGTCTACCTCGCTTCAAGTTGTAGATAATATGTTAAAGATGGTGAACAGCTCAGGTGGGGATATAGAAGCTGTAGAACTAACAGAGGGACACTCCTCACTTCTGAGCAGCAGTTTCAACACAGCCATCACACATTGAGACATAGACTTTTTTACTAATACATTGTGACAAAACCCCACTCTGGCCAGATCCTTGAAGCGGAACTGTCTGCAACTTTTCCTTAAAGTGACATTACCAAAGATCACTAATGACTTTCCAATTACTAAAACACGGTCTTAATCTCAGCACAAGGAACAAAGAAACTTTTGAAATAGAGAGAAGTCAGATTTGCTGGCTAAGACATTAAAAGGTCTGACCAAAATAAAAACCAACCAAAAACTACAACCCCTAGTTCTTACACTTTTCTAGGATGACTTTCCAATAACTTTCTTTTTCTTTTTTTAATTCTGTGCCATGCAGTTGGTTATGTTCTTATATTGTCTTATCATATCTTCACTGTCTTAGTGGTACTTTACATCTCTCTTTGTCCATAAGATCCCTCTCCTGCAATCTAGAAGTTTTCCCCCAGCTGGTCATTCTCAGTGGCTTCCAGGCGCAGCTCAGTCTTTGATTCATTTAGTTATGCAGTTTTCGTTGCTCTAGGACAAAACAGTGAGCAGACGGCCGCCCTCACTGGTGATGAGTACCTTTTAAAACAAAATATACTGTAAACTGTAATCCAGTCTATCATGGACACTATGTCTGTCAGTGAAGTTTTCATGGAGTTTATTATTTTATCTTGAATCTTCAGTCAGCCACCAAGAGCAGCACCAAGCTTCTTATAAGTGGGTTTGGATGCAAATGCACAGAAAAACTGCTGGAGTTACACGTGGCCTGGAATGCATGCATCACATCAGGCAATGCAAATTTAAGGTATGTAGCGCATATTTCTTAAGTATTCATTCTGAAAAGATTAGAGTTTTTCATTTTTATTCAACCAACAGAAAAATATATTTCATGATCTAGTCATCCTGTATTTTGGTTGAGGCTGGCTCTTCTGGAAAAGATTTTGTGTGACCTTATATTCTACTGAAATGTGTTTAAGATGTTGAGGCTTCTGGCACTACATATGAGGTTCAAGAAACATTGGTGTGTGAAGAGTTGAAATATGAGAATAGAAGAAAGGAGGTGTTGAAAGGCAAAGTGAGCTGTCTAGAGTGGCACATGAGATCGGAGAGGTAGAATGAGGTAGAATAAGAATCAATATTTTAATTTATATACAATGAAGTTGCTTCAGGAGAAAAAGTCCACCTGGGTCTTATCACAAGCCTTGCTATTTCAGACATAAGCATGTTGTTTTTATTACTTTAACCCCAAAGAAACATGAAATTATAAAAAGTCCAGTATTGATACAGTTCATCATTTTAGAGGAACGCCTTTGCTGGTGAAATCATCCACGTGGTCAGGCTATATGACTTCAATGGCCAAATGGGTGGGAATCTTATAGATACACCCCACTGGTAGAGCCAGTTAAAGACCTTTATATTAGTCTACCTGATGAATATGTTGGATAATGGCTCTTGGGGCAAAAACTGTCTAGGTGTTGTTTGTCAGTCATAATGGGCTCTAGAACACTGTGTGCAGTCTGCAGAAAGAGATGTAATTGAAGTTGAGGAATACAGAAAAAAAAGTCATTTTGTTTATGTGCTTTCATTGCAAGGGAAGTAGAGGGGAAGTTTACGCAGTGCCGGGTGCTGTTTGTTTGCCTGTTTTCAAAGCAGAGGTGGTTCAGTGGGCCTGACCCAAAGCCTTTCAGAAGCACAGACAGAATTAATTTTTTTTTTTGTCCCAAAAACTAGGGCTGGTTCTTAGCTGTGACAGAAAAGACAGTGAGAAAGGTAGGGAAAACAGACAGAACTAAGATCAAAATCTCTTGGGAGGATCTTGCAGAGCAGGCTTTCTCTCTTGATTGTACAGAGAAAGGATAGGTTTCTGCCTTACATTTCCCTGCCTTTCCCTACCTCCTTACCCACACTGTGTGAGGGCAGCAGAGGGAATCTATTTTTATTTTCTTTTTTTCTTGTGTTCCAACACCATGATATTGACAAAGCAGAAAGAGAAATAGTAATTCTCCTAGAAACGGCCTGATTTTGCTGTATTTAAAGCTAATCTTTAAGCAACTTTAATTTGAATGCAGAACAGAGGAAGGTTTAATATGATGGTGTGTCATAAGCATAGTATGTTTTGTGTGTTATATGTAAACAAATCAGCATATGTATACATATGCTGATTCTGAATTCTGTCTCCGCCTCAGATTTTTGAAGTTTTAATTTAGTGTGTGACAATGTTGGGATGTTCTTTCTCTATAGAATGATAGGTACATACCAGCTGGCGAAGCAGCAGGTCCCTGACCCACGATCAGAGCTGGCCTTCCCCAATTTATACAACTAATTCTTCATTCCCTCTTTGCTCTAAAGAGAATGCTGAATATGAAAAGAGGAGTTTGGCATATGTGTTAGGCACATGATTCATTATCATATTCCAAATGGGGAGTGAGACAGAATGTGGGGGACTCTGGGCTCACTCCCTTCTCTGTCCTCCCTACTGACCTGTAGGCTCTGCATTTACTCTCTATTGATAGAGTACATCATGGGGAAGGTACATCATTAGGTAGTATTGTTCTACATGTATTTTAAAAGGTATTTGGATACCCTACCAATTTAAAAACCCCTCACACATCAATGTGCAGCTTTACAATTCAAATACCTCCTCAGACTTTCAAATTTAAATGCAAAATGAATAAAATAAAACAATTAAAGATAATTTATTACCTGAATTTCTTTTCAGACATGGGTAAATATAATATGATCCCAGATACTGGAAAACTTACACAGTTTGAGCTCTCTTTAGTCCACTGATTCAGGACATAAAGACTGTATAACTGAAAAGAATTTTTAAAATTTTTTGAGTGTGCAATGTGTTGCATTGTATTCAGTGTGTTGGGAGTCCTGGAACGTGATGGGAATGCATTCAAAAATCCACTATTAATTAAAATCATAAAAATAAGAAAATGTCATACATTTCTAATAAACTGTGATTACAAATAAACAATAACTACGCCACCATTTTAGATGCTATTTTACAGAACCTGTAGTATTTCTTTGTGTGGGATAACTTTTTGCTTAGAGACCAAGCATGGTGGGCTGTTGATAAAATCTTTGTTGAAGGATGAGCACAGTTCTGGGGCCTCAGCAGGGAAGAAGTGTAGGTCTCAGGCCATCCGGGCTGCTGGCTCCCCTGCCGGCAATCTCAGCAGGGACACCAAGTACAGAATCAACCTCTCACCCCTAGAGGTCTCCCCAGGTCAGAATTAAGAAACGATGGCAGAATAATGTATAAAAGTTTATATCTGACATTAACCATTTTTAACATTTTTAACATAACATTTTTAAGTGTTGTACAGAGAAATGTATCATTAGACACTTTCAGACATTAGATGTAAACAAACTTTTTCCAAAGATACTAGCTTAAGACTAATTATATGCTTTTTATGACTGTGTCATCTGTGGTAACAGTTTTTCAGAAAATGTTACATTTTAAACTTCTTGGGATCCTTGCCTTTCCTTGGTAGCATAATTAGTTGTTCTTTATCTGCTGAGTTTTTGTTTTCAATTAATCATTAGGATCACTCATTTCAAATCTAAATGTGAATGAAGCATGTTTCAACCTCCTTTCTTGTCAAAGGAACATATAGCCTGATAGCTCATTAAAATTAAACAAAAATGCCACTGAGACCCTTAAAATTCATATTTTATTTCTTTTCAGTGTGTGTGATGAATATTAAGTATCTACATTGGATCAGAAATCAAATGAGGAGAAAAATGTTTAATTGTTGAAAGGGCTCTGTTGTCATCAATGTGGGAAAGTGAAGATAATAGAAAATCTGCCACCATTTCAAAACAGTAGGAGAGACACAATTTATATTTGTTATTAGAAAGATCATTTTTTTTGCCGGTACATTGCAGAAGAATAAGGTACAAAAATTGTGCTAGCATGTTAAAAACAAAGCAATAATACTGATGTCTGTTTACTTTTCCTTGTCTAATTAAGTCCAAGCCCACAGCTTTCAGAAACCTATCTGTTAAGTCTATTGTCAAATTTGAAATTTTTCTTTCATGTTCTGCATGGTTATTCAGTTGCAACAGGGTTAAATTTATGGTTTTACTCAATTAGGTGAGACCCGTCATCTAGCTAATTTGCTTGATTGAATTTTATTTGTGTATAGTATTGACGGTCACAGTTACAGATGTAGGAAAAGACCCATACCTCGAATTTCTCAAGGTTTAAAAAAGAGAATGGGAGAGGAGGGACTCCCAGTGTTTGTGAACCTTGGTATTTTAGCCCTACTTTCTAATCAATAGCTTAATAGCAACTACTGCAGCTTTGAGATCCCAAAGTGAGAGTTGGCATTTAACTAATCTACTCAGTTGAAAACATTTATATCCTTGGAGTCAGAGCTATTACACTTACTGAAAAACAGAATATAGAGCTGGAGCAAGGGACACATCCATCATCAAGAGCTCTGTCTGAAGTAGGGCTTTGGATCTCACAAATGTGTTATTGCTTTACATGGTAAACTTTATTGCTAAATAAAGACAAGTTTATTATATCATGGATTTTACTTACCAACTGCTTCTTCATAAGGTAAAGGAAATATCTATTTTTGGGTGGAGAGAGCCTTTTACTTAATTTGGAGTTTTCCTGACAAAGAAGAAAGTGCATCATTACTGTTGTGTGAAGCACAACTGGGGTTTTGGAGCTCATAGGTAAAGTGTTACTTCCCACATCTGAAGTAGTTTTCACTGATTACTTTTGATTTTATGCAGTGTGCAGAAAAATGTTATCTTTTGTTTTATTTCACTCAGCTCCCTTTCCTCTCAGGGTGGAGGGGGGGAAGACAGATAGGGAAAAGAAGTAAGCCACTTGTGGTTTATCCAGTCTTCTTTCCCAATGACATGAAGAGTTCAGAGGAAAAGTATAAAACTTCATTTCATAGTACATAAAATGAAGGCACAAATCTTTTGGATTTTTATCTGTCTCTAGAATGAGCAATTTAAGGATCTCATCATTAGTCTTCTGTTAATATTGGACTGAAACAAACTCTTTTGTGTGTTCTACAGTACACCTTTCTATGTATTGCTTTTTGGGAATGGAGGGACACACGAAAGTTTATCTCGGCCACCTCTGTGTGTATATATATGTGTGTGTGTGTGTGTGTGTGTGTGTGTGCGCGTTTGGATTTTTGTTGTGGTAGAGGCTTTGTATTTGGATTTTTGTGGGTACTTTTAGGTTAGTCACAAAGAAATCCTGGCAGGCATCAGGTTGTCTCACCTATCATTAATCCAACTGTATTAATTCTTCATTTTTGTGTTCCTCACTCTATAATTTACTGTGGATACAAAAATGCTGCTAGCAAGGATTTTCTTGCTATTTTCTAAGTCCGTGAGAGACTTTTCTCTCTCACAGAAGAGGTAGCAGTTATGTAAATAATCAAACCACCTGCAACCTTGAAAAGTCTTGTTTATGGTATAGTAGAAAAATATTTTGACAATGGATGTTTTAGGATTTTAGCCAATCACCCCAAGGGGTGGCTGATCCTTTGTCCAATTAGACTATGAAGAAAAAAGTCTATAAAAGAGTTTGTAAAATAATTGAATAAATCAATCTTGCTGCACAATTCCTGCCTGCTGGATCTACTCTCCTCCTCCTCCCTATGGCTGAGGGACATGGTGATATACCCTAGGGCCTAGGCCTGCAGTAATAATTTACCATGCTAAAGATGTAAAAGTGTTTTAAAACCTTACTATCTAGACATCACTGTGAGGCTGTTCCGTACCTCCCTCTTTCAGCTAAATTCATGGGATAAAGTATTAACCAAAAAAAAGAGCATGAACACTAAAACATACAAGTAATTTTTCAGCCAAATTATATCTGTTGTGCTGAAGTACATATGATGTGCCCACTTATGAAATAATCTAAGTTACTTAGCTGAAACAGGCTTAACTTCTGAGCAAACAGTGCTAACACTCTTTTAAGCTAGACCTAAGAAAGAGAAGGAATACAATTTTTAAATGAGTTACTGATATGTAGAACAACAAAAAGTCCTTCTGACAACTTCTCAAAACTTTATTTTTATTCATGTGTATTTCATGTCCAGTTGCTGTTAACATTTTTCATTGCACAAAATAAGTATGTGTAAAGATTCATAGACACAGATTCTTCTAATTCAAAATCAAACAGCATTTTACATGCTGGCATTGTATTTTCTTGTTCTGAGGCAATAATTACACCACTGTTCCTTGTGGTTTAGGAGAATATTATAATCCAAGAATTAACAGACTACATGTTGATTATAATTTCCTGGTTGGTACTACCCATGCTGGTAAGAAGAATGCAAATATAATAAAATTCTCTTCCAGCTACAGCATATCAACTGGAGGTCTCATTTTCCAATTCTCACTGATAGATTTTGACTGCTTTTGCCTTTTGTGTCCTATTAAGAACAGGACATGGATCTTTGCGTCACTTATAAGCTTTCTCATTCAATGCTACTTTAGTTGCAGGGATTTTAGGTCAATATTCTTTACTTGTGGTCCACAATGTTAAAGGAGTCAACAGATGGCATCAAATGAGGAAACCTGCTAGTTTTGCAAGTTCTGAGATGCAGGAAAGGTTTTGATTGCCAGCAGCAAAGCCTTATCTTTCACCAGCTATTCTCCTTCAGCATTTTATGTCAGTGAATGCATACGCACAAGTCTTAAATAATCTTTTTCCCTGATGTCTCCAACATTTTTTGTGTCATGTGAATGACTCAGTCTTCTTTCAACATGTCTTGGAAGATTTATCAGAAAATATCCTCTCCTAGGTAGTTTTGCCACCATTGTTCTGTTTACCGCTGCTTTCTGGGGATATATGTCACCCAAATGGTTTACCAGGGATTTACAAAAGGTTTTTTGATGTTGTTAATGTGTTTGTCTAAAGTATATTTTTTATGACTAGGAAATTCACCTTGCTAGAATAGTCATTGAAAATGAATAAACAAAAATTCTTTTGTCTATGTAAAGATAGTTACTGAATGTTTCTTCAACACATTCTCGTTCATGGGCCTTTTAACCCAACAGAATATATCATCATTTTTTGGTTTTGTGAAGGGTACTTTTGTGAGTTTCTTTTTTTTTTTTTTGTTCATATAATAATTAAATAGGGTTTTTTTCTTTTTTATTTTTTTCATATAAAGTTCATTTGATTCGTTTAAGGAAACTTCAATGCCTCTGTTAGATATCAGGAACTCATTTTGATTAATTGATTACCCCAAATGGTTAATTTTTTATTTGAAACAGTCTATGTTATTTGTTAGCCTTTGATCATTAGATGATCTCACAATCGCCAAACCAAGTTCATCCTGTAAGTGCTGGTATGTGTTAAGACCCATGCAGAGTTTAGAGGCATGATTTATCTTTTCTACAGCAATTATTCAAAAATGCTGCAACCTGTTGACTTTTTCTCCACAGTCCCAAGCCATGTATTGATTCTTCCTGTGTGGCTGTAGGAATTGTGAGTCTGACGCCTGAAAAATTTCTGTTACTTCCTGTTGCTATATCTACTGGAAACATCTTTAATGGAAACAATATTAACAATTAAATAAAAAAATTTTATAGAGAAAAATTGTGCTAAAATCAACCAACAAGAACATTTTTTAAAGTGCAAGCCACTTCTAGATTTAAGCTTGGAATCTCTTTGTCAGTCATCGAAGGGCTGACGTCTCTGTGAAGGGCACAATTACAGATTTCCTGCTGCTGGTGCTGAAGCCTGGCACTTGCCTAACATGAAACTATATCTTTAAGGTGATATAAAACCCCCCTGGAACATCATCCATTGCTCTGGAGTCTTTGCACACCTGTGTGAGGGGAAAAGCAGAAAGAGGACAGAGGGGCCCAAGAATGCTGGCTGATTTTCAAGGATCACCTCCTCCAAGCTCAGGAGCAAGGCACCCCAACAAGGAAGTATTTGGGCAAAAATTCCAGGAGGCCTCCAAGAAAGGACAAGAAGCTGCTGAGACAACTCAGAGCAAAAAAAACTTTTCAGAAGGTGGAAATGAGGACAGGTGCCCTGAGAGGAGTACACGGAAAGTATATGGGAAACTAGGGGAAAGATTAGGGAAGTCAAGGCCCAGTTGGAACTGAACCTTGCCAGGGATATTAAGGATAACAAGAAGGATTTCTATAGAAATATTGAAAGCAAAAGAAAGACAAGGGATAATGCGGGCCCCCTCTGGAAGGAAACAGGACATCTGGCTACCCTGGACAAAGAGAAGGCTGAGGTTCTGAATGACTTCTGTGCCTCAATCTTGACAGGCCTAAGAGGTGGGCTAATGAAAACCTCATGAAATTCAACAAAGCAAAGTGCAAGGTCCTGCACCTGGGTCATGGGAACCCCAGACACACCCACAGGCTGGGCAGAGAAGTGATTGAGAGAAGCCCCGCAGAGAAAGACTTGGGGTTGATGGTTAATGAAAAACTCACCATGAGCCGGCAGCACGTGCTCACAGCCCAGAAGCCAGTGGAATCCTGGGCTGCATCCAAAGCAGCATGGGCAGCAGGTTGAAGGAGGAGATTCTCCCCCTCTACTCTGCTCTTGTGAGACCCTACATAGAGTACGGGGTACGCTTCTGGCATCCCCAACATAAGGACATGGAACTGTTGGAGCAAGTCCAGAGGAGGGCCATGAATTTGACAGGAGCCCTGGAGCACCTTCCATATGAAGACAGGCTGCAAAAGTTGGGGCTGTTCAGCCTGGAGAAGAGAAGGTTGCATGGAGACCTCACAGCAACCTTCCACTATGTGAAGTGGACCTGCAGAGAAGCCAGAGAGGGACACTTCATCAGGAACTGTAGTGACAGGATAAGGAGCAATGGGTACAAATTGAAAGAGCGGAAGTGTAGGTTAGCTGTATAGAAGAAATTCTTTACTGTGAGAGTGGTGGGACACAGGAACAGCTTGCCCAGGGAGGTTGTGGATGCCTCAAACCCAACAGCATTCAAAGCCAATTTAGACAAGGCCTTGAGTGGCCTGGTTTAGTGGGAGGTGACCCTGTCCATAGCGGTGGGGGTTGGAACTAGATGATCAACTTGATCCATTGCAATCCCATGTGTTCTATGATTCCAAAACTAAAGACTGTGACAGGGCGGTGGAATTAAATGAGGAAGGAAGAAAGAGGAATTGGCCCCAGCTCTATAACAGCACTCAGGACAAGGAGGGAACACATGGACCGTGCCTGAGTCCTGATAGCTTCTGCAGGGACACTCATGTGCTGTGGGACTGCAGCAGGTGTTTGTGCTGGTGTTTGGGGCATGGGATCTGCAGCTCCCTGCCCTGCTCGGTGGCTTTATCCTGTGTGCCATGATAAACAATGTACCCACACATAACAGACTTTTTGAGAATGCGTATGATTTTTTCTCAGGAAAGGGATAGTAAAAATTATGAAATTGGGTATTCGGAGTCTTTTTATAAATATTTACAAAGTTTCAATGAAAAGAAATTAATAAACAGCAACAATAAATAATTTAATTAGGGGAAACCATGATGCTGCTTTTCTGTGGTGGGGTAAAGAACACTGTCAGTTACTTGAAAATATAAAAATATATATGTGTTTTGAAACACCTAGAATAGAGGGCATAACAATAACTATTCCAGAACTGTACCTGAACTATGTCAGCATAGGTTGATACATTTATGACTTGTTTTGATGGGTAAGCCAAGTCAAAATGATGTTTTCTTCCATTTGTATTAGGATTTCAAAACTAAAAGGGAGGAACAAAAAAAAAAGAAGAAAAAATATAAATGTTTTGCAAGAAACTACAGCTCATTTCTTACCCACTGCTTCTTTGAAAGGAATGGCCTAAGAATTATGTTGAACCTGAAAGTGAAAGCTACTGTATTTTATAGCCCTTTCAGTGATAAGAACATCAGTCTATGAGAAGATGCCCATCATGCTTTGCCTTTTGCTATAAATATTTATCACTTAAATGTTGCCTGTATAATTTAAAAGGCCAGTATAAAAGACAGCAAGGCAGCAAATGTATGTGCACAGTTTCAGGAAGAAGGTTACTAAATAACATCATCCTCAATTTACAGATGTGAAAACTGAGATGTTGCAATCTTTCTCAAGTCACAGTCAGATTTGAGGAAGACACTGGGGCTAAAGCTGTTAATTTATATATATTTACCCAGCAAACTTAATGCTCACATAAAAATATCATCAGATTTGACAAAGTAGAGATTTAATCTCTCTCCTGTTTCAAATGGTGAGCTGCAGTGCAGTCAGGGATGCGCTTTATGCATGGTGTGAAGGAGCTGTATATGTCTGTCACAAAGTGACTTCGATGATCCATATGTAAAAAACACATTTATTCTGGAATTGTTCCCCACACCACAGTGCTTTTTCTGCAATTTAACATTTAGTGAGTGGGGAGAACTGCTTCGTGACAGCTGTGATGGTCAGTACATTGGGAGGTCTGATTGCTTTTGGGGGCTTTGTCTTTGGGTTTTGTTTGTTTGTAGTGAAATAGGACTGCTGAACTGAAATTCTTAGCTTCTTGGAGATCTTTATTTCCATATTAAAAATGATTTTTACAAGCTTCATCTTATTTAATTTATTTATCATAAAGAAATAATGAAAAAAGTTTAGCAGTCACCCTTTCTTATTTAATCTTTTTTATTTTGCCTTATTAGTTTAAGTGTAATTTCAAAATTATGTATAATAAAAATGGCTGCTGTAGTTGATGGATGAATTTTTTAGCCAGTGAAAAATAATGAAATCCTTTTTACCTTAAAACTTGCTGTAAAATATATAAATAATGTAATTTATTTAATTGAGAGCTAAATAATTCAAATGTTCTTATTGTTCACCTTTACATGCATTTCTAATACTGCAGAAATTTATAGTGTGGAAATTCTATTCTCGTCTTCCAATTTTTTTTCTTCTCGTCCTACTTGGCTAGATTTTTTTAAGTGACAGTCCTTTCAACAATAAATTATGAAAACTTTAATAAAGAGGAAAGCTATTTAGATATTTAAATGTATAAATCTCACTCATCTGACATCCATTGTCTCATATTTTTCCTGACATGAGGTTTGCTTGTTTGGAATTTCATATTTCCAAACAGAAGAGAGTGTAAGAATTCTAATTCAAAGCATCAATCACAGAAAATGAACATAACCTAACGTCACTGCTGAATCAGGCCATCAATTTATTGCTTTGTAAAAGCAATCAGCAAGCTATCAAGCAATAAAGTGTATGGGAAAAGTGCTTCTTTTGAGATAGCACAGCCATTGACAATGATATACTGAGGGAGAATAGCAACTATTTTACAGCATAGTGTGCCTATTACTTGTTAAAAGCTCTGAACCATTCAACAGATGTGAAATATGTTTCTTATTATTATGGATCAATCCAGTTTGTTTAATAGCCTTGTATGCCACTTAGATTCACTGTCTTATTTAATGAGGTTATATTTGCACTCTCTGGCTCTTTTGTTTTAGTTGAAGGTATGACTCAGTTTTTCACTTGGTTTTCCAAGGAACAGTGAATACTCAGACAATGTTTTTTTCACTTGCTTACTATGGCAAGTGCTACAGAGCAAACTGCAGAGCCATTCAAAGCATTTTACTGTACCAAAATAACAAATATTTTACACTGTGCTAAAAAGATTTAATGGAGTTTTTCATAGATGCCTAAAATGCATGCCTTTAGCAGCGTTTTGTTGCTGGTTTTGGCTTTTTATTGGGTTTTTTTTTTCCTTCCTTACTCCCATGTCCTGTTTTCTTGTGATAAAAAAGGGAGCTAGAAGGAGTAGGATAGCATATAGTCAGCTCACCTGATTTGTGCTGATGAAGTACATATGTTATACTGGTATAGTAAACCTTGCAACTGTTATCTGCTCTAGACAGGAGGTCTAAAACTAACAATCTCATCTGTGTCATCAATGCTGGGAAAAGCTGATGTGGCCTCAGGGACAATGAACTGTTAGAAATAAAGCATTAAAAGCCTTTGCTACTCTTGATGTGTCCTAAAGGATTGCTGTGGTAGTGGGTACCACACAGTTAAATTTTCTAGCCTGCTACCAGAACTTTTGATGAGATTTCCAGCAGAATTTTTAATCACTTAACCTTTCCAATTGCATTAAGATGAGCTGTCAGGGGTCTCCTTTCTTAATGTTTAATAAAAACCTCCTCTGTCTCCAAACTTTCTTTACCTTTTAAACTCCAATAAATTCCTAGAACTCTTTTGTTGCCCAGGGAATTTGTAGCCTCATGTTCAAGACCATACCTTATTTGTCTAAATGCACAATTAAAAAAAATTAAATGTCCGTGGATTAACCCACTGTTTTTTGCTATCTTTTGGCATGATTTGGGGGTTTCTAGATTAAAAAAATATTTTTCACCATTACATATAAATCAAGGATTTTCCTGTATAGTCATTAAATATATGAGTTTGTTGTGTTTTTTTACCCAACTCAGTTCTAAAAAAGTGTGTATTCAACTCCCATTTACAAAATATGAATTAAATAAACATCACAAAGTTACTTTGAGGATAAACAGTGTGCTTATTAAATTAATCAAAGGATGCAGGCTGAAGAATTAATATGGTAACACCCTCCTATGGTAGCATAGTGAAGGGTGGCAGACTAGGAGCAGGAATCACCAATCCTCATGCTAAGCCATTTTCCTCAGTTGCAAAGAGTTTTAAAATACACTCTTTATCATTCAAGCACTCTTATGGTACATAAGATGACATGGCCAACAGCTTTAACATATAGTTCTCTCTCTCTCAAGAAGCTCCTGAAATTTTCCATAGAAATGTGCTGTGTTCAAATTGTTATTTTTTTCTCATTTAAGGAAATGTGCATAATACATGCATATATATCTCTCCTAGGGAAACTACAATCAAATATATACGTTTCAATACTGCTGCTTAAACATACCACTCATAATATTTTTGCCATTTCTTTAAGAAATTTGATGTCTTGTACAAATGACTTTCTCCATGGTTGTTGCCCACTTCTCTCATCCCTCAGTATGGAATCTCCTATTTTGAGTTTCTTTACCATCCTGTAAAGAAATTGCCAATGAACACAGGAGTAAAAAACTGTTCTGTTGTTATAACATGAAAGTTCCATAAATAAAGGTAGTGAAAATTAAATTTCCTACAGCCTTCTCTTATACATGTGAAATAAATTAACATTGCACTACTTGAACATCTGCTTTATAAAACTCTAATCAAGACACTGAAAAAATAGCCAAAAACTAGGCAATTTTAAAGGCAAGGAATTTTTTTACTTGCCCATTCTAATTGAAAATACATCTTTCTCCCACTATTGAGTTCTCTGTAATTGCCTTTTTTTTTAGGTAGAACTTACTCCTGAAACATAAAGAAGTGGGCCATTTCATAGGTGACTATGAACTGGCAAAAAAGAAGTTTTAGAAAATACTTCTCATTGAACAGGTTCTTTGTTTTTACAATACCTTCAGTTTGTATTCAAATTTCTAATTGTTAGATAGGTAACGAAGTTAGGTTAATGAAAGGTAGCTTCGAAAAGCTTCAACACAGGACACTCTGGTCTTGAATACATGAGTCTGATTTTGAAAAAAACTCAGGCATATTTTAAAGTTATTCCTCCATTCACTCATGACTTTCAAGAATTAAATGGTTTTATCGAGAAGTATGCTGGCTGAAGCAAGTGCATTAAATACTGTTGCTTGATGTCAGTAAACCTCCCACAATGAAGGGGAAGTTATACAGGAAAGTCTTTAAAAAAAATGTTTCAAGATGCTCTTTCTAAACTCTCAGTACAATTATGAGATGTGATTCTTTGACCCTCCATAGACTTGGCATTCAATTAAATTTTAATACTTTAAAAAAAAAAAAAACAACAAAATTTTTAATTGGCCCCTATGGGATATCAATAGTTTTATTCCTCTGATGTTTAACTGCAACATTTATGTTTCTGCTTGATGGCACAGGGTCAGCTAAATTCACACTGAACATCTTTTTAGTTTCTTGTGTGTTCAAAAATCTTATTAAAAACTCAAGCATTCTCTTAATATAGTATTGTTTGAAACTTCCATAATGAACATGCTTTACAGATTAGGGCTAAGAAATAGATTTTTGAGAAATAAAGAGGGACGTGTTGTTTATCTCTGGTGTTATCTTTTTAAAATACTAATTTTTCAGTTTTGTCTATTTTCAAGGATACTAAATGACATAAAAAAGTGATTCTGTTTCAAGATTAACAATGCCCACAAAAAGCTCTGAAATGAGGATTTAGTACCAATGATAATTTAATGCTTGTGTACATTTATTCTGTAGATACATTCTGACCCTACTTGTCTTTTCATCTTTACTAAACACTAAAATTTAATAGGATATGTATTTTTAGTGGCAGGATTTGGGAATCTTTGCTTTTTTCATGTTTTGTTGACCATAAACCCCACTAAAAGAAAAGAAGTGAGCATAGAAGTGGTTCGCCATTCTGATGAAGTCATCTAGAGCACTTTTAGCTTGTGGATTTGTTTAAAAATTACTCTTACTCATCACCTGCACTTTCCCAAGGAGAAGCCAGGGAATTTTGAACAATTGTCCAAACATTTTTTTGCTTGCTACACTTTTGTCATAAGGCTCAAGATTGTAGCTTCTTTTCTTGTGTGGTCAATTCATAGTTGTTGTAGAAATCTTAATCACCTCTTTATTAAAAGTAGATAAAGAGTTTTGTGCCTTGGGATATTCATACAATTTGGAAATCTCTATTTAAAGAGGGATTAACTCCTGTAATCATGGATACTCCTCAGCAAATGCTTGATACCCTATTTACTTTGTATCTTTTTGAAAAAAGGTCTCCTGTGAAGCAAAGAAAAGTAGATTTGTTTGCTCCAAAATGCACTACAATTATTGTACCTGATACCCCTGCAACTGGAACAAGAAAAAACAAAACTTTAAATAACTATTTTCGTCTCTGAAAAAAAAAAATATTATTTCATGAAGAACCTTAAAACAAAACAAAAATCAGAACTGTGCTCTATGAACTTTTAGCACAATCAGAGGGAGATTGTGTGTAACATGTAACTTATTGAAGGATCACTTGCTGATACAGATTCTCAGCAGAGAAAAAATTATACAGTATTTATATATTTTTTCTCAACTTTTAATTGATTCACACAGTTTATTTTGCAACAAAGACATGCTAAACATTGTACTTATCAACTATATGAGCAGGTGATTTTTGTAATGTTTTATAGAACTTGTGGCTGGATCACAGCGACACTTTCTTTAAGCCTCTGTTGTTTGTGTTTTGCTTGGTCTTTTTTCATGACTGAAATTTCTGAGATATGTTATTGTCCACTAGATTCTTATACCTTACACATATTGTACTTTCATGAAAAATTTTTGTGATTTATGGACTGATACCCCACTTTGAAGATAATTTATATTTGAAGTACACTGTTGTATAACAGCAGACTTAAGTGATTTAGAAAAATGTAATATGATGCCACAGCTGTCACAGTTCTAAACAGCTTCTATGCCTCATAATAAATGACTACTATATTTAAAGTCAAAATAATTACACGCCTGAGAAAATGGCCTGTGGTAAACAAACTTCTATGGCGCATGGAGAAAAGCAGATGTCTAGTTAGAAAATTAAAATTTCATACTACCTAGTATGCTAGATATTCACAAGTCTGTCTTCACCACTTTGCCAGCAGATTATAATGTACTTATTTTAAGATTTTTTTTCACAGACTTGGGAGTCAATGCATTTTTCCTAAGGAGGTTAATCTATTGGGAAAATTATTTTTCACCTTTTCCTTAATCATTTGTAATTACAATTCACTTGTGATCAAAATCTCTGCATCTCCTATCTGTATTTTACTGAATCATGTGTAGATGATGTAGATGACACAGTTACCATACATTAAAAGGTATGGTAAAATGTATGATGGTTCTTCTGGATTAATGTTTAAGGTTCATCTTTCTTAAGAGTACCTCTGTTACAGAGTATTAGAAGCTCTATTTTTGTTCCTTGGGTTTGTTTCCCCCACATTTGCTTTCCTGAGTAAGTCACTTTGCTCAGAGTAACTGCTTTTTTACAACTAGTAACCAATTATCAGATTGGGACTGACAGAGACAGGTAAACCAAGACTATTTGTGAGTTTGCTTCATTTGCTAGAGGTCTAATTATAATTGAAGATAGACACAGCTTTAGTAGTTACAGGGTTTTGTAACATCTCGAAAGTAATTGCTCCTTTGAAAAAAATGTTCGAGTGAAATTTGTGCTACGGCAAGGTCTCTCTTAATTAATGTATCTACTTTATTCTACAAGGATTTCTTCTCTGTCCACAAGATTGATTTGAAGACCAACACCTGCTTAAACAATTTGCCCAAGAGAGAAGACAAGCAGTCACTCAAAGCTATTCTGAGAACCAGCAGAAGTTTAGCAAATGTAATATACAAACATTGCTAGAGGAAAACGGGAGTTTTGTTTGTTTGTTTGTGGGGCTTTCATTGGTTTTGTTTTTTGTTTGTTGGGGTATTTTTACAAAATGTAGTGACAAAGAATCTAAGAAAGTCATGTTGGAGATGGGTTTGGGTGTTTACAGCAGGACTATTACCTCCTTGAGAGGGGGGTCTATATTGACCTGACCCTTACAGAACCCTGAGAAGCAGATTTTATTATTTGGTGGAAGCCAGATTCTTTTGGTAGATGGTTTTTGCTGCCTCTTAGATGTGTTGTGTGCAGAATTTCTCATTCTCACAAGATCCCACAGAGATGTGAAGCTTTGTTCTTCTGCTGATGTATCATGAGTTGAGGGTGTAGGAAACAACTCTATATTATATACAACTGCACTAGCTGATTTTAAAAGACCTGAAGAGGTGTGTAAGAGCTTTTATAACAGATTCATAAGATAGCACCTTTTTCCCTTGCCCAAAATGTCAAAATTATCACAGGCTGATAGAGTGATGGAGTTTAAAAATTTTTCTAATTTTGTAAACCAGTTTTGTTTGAAATTACTTTTAGATTAAGTTCTCATGTGGGTGTGGTAGTTACTCCAATGGTAGTTAGTCCCAATTATCCAGAACTCTAATGTGAGGAGGAGTGGCTGGACCTTGGCATGGGAAAAGCTAAACTGATGTTTAGCCTTTGGGATGGCCAGTAGAACCATGGTTCCTACTTGACTTGATGGCTCTGTTCCTATTCTAGGCCAATTCCCTTTAGAAATAACTCTTAAATTCACAATGCTTATCAAAATAATTAGAATTTGAAAGGTTCACGATACTATGGCCTTCATTCTTAATACTTAAATTCAAGTCCACAGTGACACTAGAGAAGCTTGACTATACAACAAATTATACATAATCCATCTTCTCCCATTTCCCAGCCCTCATCAGAAAAAATACTAAACATTTAATATATATTTTTATGAACATTAATACGTTATAGTAACATCAAAAATTGCATTCCTTTAGTGAGTGTAGTATTTCCTTATTTTTTTGACTATCCACTCCCTCATCATGTGCAGAATCTCTCAATCTTTCTTTTTGTCATCACAGACAAATATAGGCTTTGTTAGTTTTTCTCAGGAAATGAAAGTGGTTGTATTTGCTGAATCAGTGATATTTATCTTATATAGATGAAACCCATTCAAAAAGAGAGAAATCCTTATACACAATAGAACTGTGTTTTAGAGCCATTCAACAGTAAACATTAACAGTAGACCATATTTGTGTTTTTAGCCTCTACCCTGAAAAAGAATGCCTAAGAGTGCTCTTAAGTCATGATCATGCCTAAAGTATTTTAAATAAATAAATAACCCACAGGAAAAAAAAAAAGAATAAAGAAAGTGTTTGGGCCTTATTTGTACCTAGTATCTTTGGGTAAAGGAAGATACTCCCTTTTTGTAGGTCATTTTAGGAGCGTCCATCACGACCCTGTGGAAACCACAGAATTGCTGAGAATTAAGGTCTAACAGTCTTCTCTTCACAGGCCCTTGTCTACTTTGAGACTGAGGTAGCACAGGTAAGATGTGTTACGATATTATGAAACCCGTAACTGTGATGTAAGATTAGAGAATGATCACTGAAGTCTTTACGGCATTGTTACAATTGCTTGTGTCTGTATCTACAGGATCTTCATGGTACCTTGTTTTGGTTTGGTTTTTTTAAATGTTGTATCCTTACAGCATTAAAAGTGTTCATTGCAGAGTCATAAGATAAATATCAATCAACATCCCTCATGAAATACTATGTCATTATGTTCGGAGTTACATAATGGCAATCTAAATCTGACTAACTAAAAGTCTCTTTCCAATACTAGCTGGTACTATAAGGATATTACACCAATTTCATCACCACCTTATTTTTCAGGAAGCCAAATTCATGTTTTCTTGTTGAGACTGTCATCCTGACTTCAACCTGCTGTTAGGCATTGCACAAGTTCTCCTGAAAGTCTGCTGTATGTTGTATACTGGTCTCCATTCTTTCTGCACTGTAAGATTGTATGTTTACTATGGTGGACTTTTTGTGTGTTCCTGTACCATGCTTGTTCTCTGTGTGGACATTACTTTATCAGTAGTTCATGTAGGACTCAACAAATTAATTTTTGATCTCCATTAAACTGTAAATAACTGAGCACTTTAAAGAAGTCTGTAGTGCAGAACTGTGAAATGAAATGAAAGACAGCAGCATGCTTCTTCATGCTGCCTTTTTTACCTAAGGATTCTTTTTTACAGTCAGTCACTCTCCAAAAAATTTCAAGCCTAGAGAAGGAGGACTTCGTGCACTAGATTTTTAGATGCCAACGTAGTTTACTTTGATGACTGTTGCTCTTCTCCATCTCTTAGCCCTTGAGTTGAAATTGCTCACTGTGAAAAGCATCTCAGTCTTTGACTGCAAGAGAACGATACTATTTCATGGCCTTCTCATCAATCATGTCCCATTCAGGGGAATCAGATCTATTAAGAACTGCTCTGGTACTTTGACATTCAACTCTAAAATGACACTTTTTTTTTTCTTGGCCTGACTATAACTGGGTTTTGAAAGACTGTGTTAAAAATTTAAGATGTATTAGACATGGTAGGAAAAGTAGAGCTGATTGGATGAACGATGACAAAGGTAAATCTAATTCTGTTGCCTATGAGCTAACACAAAGCATAAACCTAAGAGTAAATATATTCAAGAGACTATATTCCTTCCTTTGTTTTGTTGAGGTCATCTGGCATCTGTGTCTGCCTTTCTTCAGGGACTCTTTATAGTCTGAATTCTGGTAGTGCACACTCCAGGATGCAGAACAAACAGTAAGTATATTTACTTTGTAAAAGAATTTGATATAAACAACTCATTTCTCTTACCTGGTCTCTCTCTTTGAGCATATTATAATATATTCCTGAGGAATTGTTTTTAAAATTTGCTGTCTGCAGAGCAATAGTCTCAAAACTGTAGAAGTAAAAGTCACTGACTGGAATTTCTACTGAGCCATTAGCTTCCTCGCTTACTCACCACTGCCTATAACTGGAAGAGATCTTGAGGATTTTAAGTTCTCTTGCTAATGTAAGATTCTACATCACATAATAATAGAAATATCCTGTGCTAAGGATATGTCTTAAGATCAATTTCCCTGAAAAAACATTGAAATTTGCTGGCGCTGCTGGAGACCTCAGAATCTAAATGATGAAAAGGATAAAGCTGGTCAAAGTTTGCAATTGACATAATGATTTCAAAATATTACTAGAATTCTGTTTTGTATTTTTTAACTACCTTGTCATATTTTCAAAACTCAAGAGAGCAGAAATGGTTTTTTAGCTGCTTGCAGATTCAGAGGAATTTTAGGGAATGCATTACATCATTGTATTTTTTGTCACAATTTTCCCATTATATTTCATTCTTCATTTTTTATATTATTTCTCTCCCTTCTGGGTTGCATGCCCTTTGGTACTTTTCTCCTTTTACAGTACCACACCTCCATGGCACTCTTCTGTCTTTGGTCAGGTTACTTCAGATCTGGTCTGGAGATGCTCACACTTAGAATCTTGCAGTGTGGTTTTTCCCTCCTTTTATTTTGGGGAAGGTGTTTGGAGTTTTCACATTTCTCTTTTGACCCTCATTAATAGCAGTACTCACATCCAGTGTTCTTCTGAAACCCTCAGCCCTTATTATTATAATCCTTACTGTTATATCCTTATAACCTTACTGTTCAGACCATGATAGATTTGAGAACATTAGCTTGAAAGTTAACCTGAATTCAACTGAAGAAGGGACAGCTATTCTGTTTATTGTAGCTTCTGTCACACTGAATATCTGCTCTGATAAGCTTACCAGCAATATCACTTATGGAAGCTGTGAGTGATGGAAAATGCTGTCATGTTTGTGGCACTGCATCCTCTTGAAGGAGTATCCCAGTGTAGTTAAGACAAAATTGATATTAGTGGAATAAAAATTTGTGGTGTAGTGTAAAATAGTCATGTTAGTCATCTGCATAATGATGTTTGTGTTTCATATCTGACACTTCCATATCTTTCTTCAAGACAGAGGGAAAATGCATCAGAATTGCATCTAAGCATAAGCAAGTTAAGGACTTACACATATATTTGAGAAATGAATAATTTATTAGTCAGAAAATGGCTTAAATCCCCAAAATTTTCACACTTTGTCAATACTTTTATCAAGAGGAAAACAATCATAAATATGTTCCAGTTAAAGATATTTTCAATTGCTTTGTTGATACCATCTGAAGGACAGAAAATCTCACAAGCACTACTTCATTAACAGAATTCAAATTAGTTGTCAGAAAGTGTAAACAAATGTATAATCACATAGTTTATTCTACTCTTAATTTCATTCAATTTGCTCTTTATAGGTTTAATCGTATAATGTTTTTTAACCTTATTTAACCTTATTATAACTGGAGGAATTTCCTCCTCTCTAAAAAAGTAAATGAAGAATGAAAATGGAAATCTTCATCTACAGTGATCTGATCAAGTTGTCTGAGTGTCAAAACGGAGATATTTTATGGAGTTTTCTCCCTGTGTCAAGTAGGAGGCTTTTTAAATTGAATTGGAATATTTCTGTAATAATCAAAAGATGACTGTCTACCATTCTGATATTGTATTGTCATTACTCTGAAGAAAATAAATTCTAGATGAGTATTCAAATGTTTCAGATAAAGCAAATTAATTTGTAGATTAAACTGCGTGGAACATGTCCTGTGCTAAGGTAGCTGTGACACTGGTGTTAGGTGATCTTCCTCCTCATAGAACATACGACCAATTCTTAAGTAATAATTAAAGTAACCACATTTTAATAGTCTGTGGTATGGCCTAAGTTTCAGGATATTTTTTTACATACTAATTCAAATTTGTTCTCGTGCTATGACAATGTGAGAGAAAAGAGTATGCTCAAAAATGGCTTAGCTGTAATCCTGTAGAGTTAAAGCCTGGAGAACTGAATGCTTTGATCTTATTTATCTCACTGATAAACTTTACATGCATCTCTTTTGTTGTTATAATGAAGATATTTGTATTGTTAGTGACTCTATTTCTAGTTCACAAAATAAATCCCTATAGATTGCTCTTTCCCTCTCCCAGGTATTGCTCATTGTTGAAATACTGTCTGTATTCTAGCAAAAAAACCCCATGCACAGTTGCAGCTCAGAAGTGTTGCTACACTGCAAAGGTTTTTTTAATGAAAGATAAAATGCCTGTAAAAGGCAAAATGCAGCCTTATATATGCAACTTAGTATGTTGCATTATTGAACCCTTCTCATCCTTGATTTCTACAAGACAGAGCATCTGTAATGCAGTTTCTTTGGCTGAAAGCATGAAGGAATGTGATACATGGTAGATTAGGGGACAGGAAGTCATTGCTTCAGACCCTTATGTCTTTGTGCCAACTTCTTAAATTGACATTGGGTAGCCTCTCTGACATACTGTGTGCTCCTTACTGTAACTGTTTGAATGGAATAGGATCTGCAGTTTTGCCACCCTACTGTTGGTACAACTTCACATTTACCTAAGCAAGATGTAACTTATCAGGGAAAAATTAATTAGGACTAAATAAACATCTTTGGATGAGACAGTACTGAAATTGAAAAGGACAGTATTTCTCCCTGTAATTCCCTATCTGTTTTAACTTGATTTGTTTTAACATTGCTATTGGACTTCTCCAGGAAGTCAATTAGTTTTAAAATTGTGAGTCTTTTGGTCTTATCAAGCCTCGTGACACTAAAGAAGAGTACTGCAGTATGAGCTATAACATTAAGTTGCTAGAGCAGTGTATGATCCTTTAGGAAAGAAAGGCCTTAGAGGATGTTTGAAAAGGAAAGGGGTAGCTGAATAGCAATGTCCCCAAAGCAAATACTTTAACAGGAATAGCAGCATAAAAGATCTCCTCTGTTAAGGGCCATATAAAGCAAATGTACTGTCTAGACATTATTCAGCCTGCCTATATTGATAAAATGACATATTTTCTAAAAATATTTTCATTTTTATGGTTTGAATACCAACAGAAAATAACATCAAGAGTAACTTAAACATTTTATAACATTTATGGAAACTCTATGAGCGTCTTTTTCATACTTTGTCCTTAAATTTTTTTCTAGTTTTGTATGTTTAGTATGTTAACATTTGTCATGCCTGCCCTAAACCACACCTTTTGAGGTGATATTGTCTCTGTTTTGAGCATGTATATTAAACAAAGAAAACATTAAGCCATATATTCAAGATAATATAATTAATTAGAAGCAAAGCCACATGGGAAAAAAAACCCAAAACAAATCCTTCAAACAAGGTAAATTAATTCTTTATCCAGAATACTCTTCATTCTGATACATTGAACCTAATGTCCACCAGAGTTTGCCACTTTAAGCCAAATCCATCACATTAAATTGGTGAGGACAAATGCGTAAGCAGAAAATGTCACAGGAATCTGCAATATGTGCTTTAAGGGTCCACTGAAGTCAGGTCTTTCTCTCAATCATTTTGAGACAAATTAAGAGCTTGGCTTACACAAAAATCAGATACATTAATTCACAGAATTCTTTTGTGAAAGTATATGTCTCAAGTATGAATAATGGCCCCATTTTGCTACACACTGCTCTCTTCAGGACAATTTGCTTTCTATCTAGTACTTGTAGGCCACTGTGAGGGGAACAATTTTTTTTTTTTTAACAACTATTTATTCTGTCAGCTTCTTTCGTGGTATCTCTAAAGTTACAGACATTTATTTCTTTCTATATAAAGAGTTCCACAGAGTAATTTATTGAGAACCTATTGTCAACAATTATGAATAGTGGGGGTTCTTCTGCCTTTGGAAATATGCATTTAATTGCTAAAATGTATAATATAATTCATTATAATAATATAATACAATCACTTTGGCTGTGAAATTTAGGAAGATTTTCAGGGCAAGGAAAGATGTGTTGGGTATGTGTGAGGAGGACTAATGAAGTAACAGTTTAGATTTATTTGTATAAGAAACATTGCAAAAGTGCTAGAAACTCTATTCTGACTTGATATCATGTGATACCATGTGACACTGCAAAATATAATTAATCATGTAGTAAGTCAGTAAGCAAAGCAGTTGCTTAAGGAGACAATGTCCCTTTAAAGAGATATAAATGCAAAAGGATAGCTGACACCTATAACAGATTTGAATATCTTGTTTTTCTTCCTTTTTCTGGCTAATGATGAGCACTGGTTATTCACAAATGAGCAATTTCTCTTGCTATTTTCAGAAAGAAGCAAATAGTCAACAATAGGTCTTGGGACCAGGACACATCTCTAGAGACAGCAAAGTTTCAAAGGAATTAATACACAGCCATTATTAAGGAGAATAAAAGAAAATGGAAGTCTTTTGCATGATCACTCTGTTTATGTGTTATAAGAATAGAACCTAGATTCAATGTTGACAAACTGCAACATGAATAGTAGCAAAACCAGACAATCTCAGTAAAGTAAAAGAAATTACAGGAGCCCAATATACCTCAGTATATTTTCTAGATATAAAAATTAGTAGACTGCTATGCATCAAAAAATAATTCATTTCAATGATAGGAAAAAAGGATATATTTGGTTCCATTTATGTCATTTAGAGAGCTCATGAACCAGCATTACCCAGGAAGGTGATGGGACACGTCCCTCATTCTCTGTTAGACTATATGTAACAATCTAGTGCTAGAGCCATCTTTATCGTACTCAGTGCAACTCATAGGCAGCAGCATTATCCAAAAGAAGTGTGCTTCTTCATAAAAGTGGGACATCTGCCTTAACCTGGAAGGGGGTAGTTTTCAAACAGGAAAGAAGGGTATACAAATTCTTTGTTTTCATATTAGAGCAGCTGCGTGTATTTGCTCTTGTATAAGAACAATTAAAGACTGGCACAGTTGCTTTTTTCTCAGATGTTTGTGCATTTGCCTTATCATTCCTTGTATTTAATATTATACTTTGGAGTTTCATAGTTCCTGTTTTGCCTGTTGTAAGTCCTTTTCATGTTAGGTCATAAAATTAATTGGGAAGACTGAGTCTAATGAATCAGGTAACTGATTTTGCAGAGCTTTAAACTATCAAGGTATGGTTTTCACACAATCACAGTTCTATCTAGCATTTAAGATAACCTGTTTCAAGTTGTCTTGTAAGCTGTCTGTTATTAATCCTGTTCTTTAACTCACCTTGCACTCTGTGGACATCTTTGTGAATCAGATATCTTAGCAAAAGTGTATACAGTAAGGACAGCAAATAGCATTCAGCAAACGGGGGAATTCCAAGAGTAAGTTTGCTACTTTTTTTCTTTTTTTTATAGCCTCTTTTGGTAAATGAGCAAAGTGGGCATTTCATGGCACCCTACTAAAGAGCATAAAGAGGCATATTTAACCTATTATAGATGTGCCTTCATTACTACAAACTCAATGGATGTGACTTTGTCAACCAAACCGCATAAGCTGCATTGCAAGTTTTTTCTGAATCAGGCTGGCTACACTGACTTCAGTTAAGTTATCCTGGATTCCTGATGGTGTTGGGGATCTCTGAGTGGCAAGGAAATCTCAAACAGCAGGCACATAGAGAATGTTGTGTGTAAATCCCTGTTGTTAGCTAAGCACCACACAGCCAATCATTCACTCTTCCCACTAGTGGGATGGTGAGCAGAATGCACTGTGTAAATTTAGGAGTTCAATAAGGAAAAAAAAGAGGAAAGAGAAAGAAAATGAAACAGAATAAGTGATTCAGTGACAATACCTCACCACCTCCCACAAGCAGATTGTTGCCTAGCCAGACCCCAAGCAATGGTTACCTAACCAAACTTGTATCCCTCAGGTTAGGTGTTGAGCATGATGTTATATGGTATGGAATATCCCTTCAGTCAGTTTGGTTCAGTTATCCTGGTTGCATCTCCTCTCAACTTACACATCCTCAATGCACTTGCTTCCAAGACAGTGGGAAAAAGAAAATCTTGATGCTGTGTAAGTGCTGCTCAACAATAGTCAAAACACTCATGTTATCAACACAGTTTTACTCACAAATCCAAAACACAGCACTATATGAGGTGCTATGAAGGAAATTAACTCCATCCCAGCTAGAGCCAGTACTACCGAGAACACCAAATTTTATTTGCAAATGCAAATCTCTGGGCTTAGTTGAATGCTAATTAAGTTTGTTGATCTGCAGAGAAATCAAAAAAGACTCAGCCTTTAATACGACAGCTAAATAAAGATGATTATTTTTTGCTCTGTGAATTATATTTCACTCTTACTCATTTTAAATATACAGTTTCTCTTGGACCTGATTTTCTTTCTCTCCCATCCCTTTTCCAGGCTTTCCTTTCTAGTCTTTGCACAAGTGTCTTCCATTTTTTAATCTGAGCCAAACCTTATTTCTTATTCATAACCTCTCCAATGAACCTAAGTTGTTGAAATGACCCTAATGAGATACTTTTTCTATTATTGGTCTTCTAAGATTCAATACCTACGTTTCTGTCTGTATGCATGTATTTATTTCAGTCAGTGTTTCAGGCTACTTAATTCAACCACTACATTAGAAATTCTCTTACACTTCTGGAGAAACGATGATAAAAGAGGTATATATATTGCATATATTTTAATATTATTAGTAATAAATAATTCCTGGTTCTGATATCTTCATTATAAGTACATCTTTTAGGTTAATCCATAAATCTTAATTATGTGTGGTTTTTTTCTTACTCCAGAGTTTTCATCAAAGTTTTTATTTATGTTTTTTTTAAACACTGCTAACTTGTAAATATTTTATGAGAACTAACTTCAATGAATTTGTGAAATAGATGGATTTTTACCTGTTTAGGTATGCATAGAATTTGTAAATCCTTTTAAAATGAGTCAAAATTACTTTTGGATGAATTTGTATTTTGTGATTTCAAGATCTAAGATTTTATGAGCTACTAAAGATAGAAATTAAAGCTGTTTTTCATTAGAAAACTGGAATTCCAGCCAATCAATAAGATAAAGAAGGCATCATTTATTCTGCAGCATATATTGGACCTTCAATGAGAAGCTGTTCCACAACAAACTATGAGCAAGTCTGGAATGCTGACCATTTTAAATCGAGTTCCTTTTAATCCATAGTAAGGGGACAAAAAAAAATTCTCTTAGTCTAGAATAGGTTTCCAAATATGGTAATTTCTCAATACAAGCAGAAGTTAACCTCTCGACAATAGATTGCAGTGTAAGGAGTTCAGATTTCAAACAGATTAAACTATTCTATTCACCATGTATACACTCCGAAAATGCATTGAGCAGGCTGATGGCATTCTCATTTTGTCCAGAACATCCCTCAGCAGAAACAATGATCTTAAGTGCTGGTGTGGCAAAGCAGTAGCAGGATTAAATTCTAAACTGTAAAGATTTTATGGTATCTACAAACCTCAAACTCTTTCCTTTCCCTCTAACTCTCTTTAATTGAGTAGTAATAATTTTGAATCCAGTCTGACTTGGATGACTGACCTACACAGCCCATTGCATCAGAATGGGTATTTTTTCTCCAGTGAAGTAGCCCATACTTTTTTTTAGATAAGCATGAATTATTACTGACAACTAAGCAGGAATTCTGGAGGACTAAAGTTGTGATGGATGTTTGAGTTCTGCTTCTGCACTCTTTCAGTCCAGAGCAGAAGTGGGATTTTGGCTTATAAGAAACATGGGGACAAATTTTTAGCAGAGCCCATTGCGATTGGACAAAGAGTAATGGTTTTAAGCTAAAAGAGTGTGGATTTAGGTTAGGTATAATGAAGAAATTCTTTCATGCAAGGGTGGTACTGGCCCAGGGTGCCCAGAGCGGTTGTAGTTGCCCTGTCCCCATAAACATTCAAGGTCAGGTTGGCTGGGCCTCTGAGCAACACGATCTAGTTGAAAATGTCCCTCCTCATTGCAGGGGGCTTGGAATAGATGACCTTTAAAGGTCCCTTCCAGCCCAAACCAATCTATGAATCTCTGATTCTACGATTTTTACTGTGTATGCCTACTGTTAGGTGAGATGACTTTAACCTGCAAAAATTTTGGCACTAGGCAGTTCCCTGTCAAGTATGCTGGCTCCGTGAGCCAGGAAAAAAAAGAAAAAAAGGAAAGAGTGTAATAAAAAAAAAAAAAACACAAAAAAGGAAATCTATTTATTTATTTTAGGGGGCAAGCCTTCCAGACATATCACACTTCCCCAGGAATTTCATACATCAGTGAAAAATAAGTTATTATGCTTTTCTGCTCAAGAAAATAATTTGGAGCATAATTCACAGTTGTGTAAGACAATTACTGAGATGGATTGTATACTATAGATGTCTTGCTATAGTTTGCCCTAGTCCTTCCTACTGTGCTGATTCCAAGTAAATATGCTTAGCTGAAAGATACATGCAATACAGAAAGATTAATCTCATTATTAGCAGCTTCATTCCTGATTTAATTTAACCACAATAATGATATATATCTTGAACCTGCACACTAAAATTGTCTGTCATGAAAGAGAGAGTGGGCTGAAAGAGAAGTCATAGTTGTGTCAGTGAGAAGATAAAAAACATAATGGCTCTGTTGGTGGATTTTATTTAATCAATGTGAGGAGAGGGAATAGAGAGTTATACAAGCCCTGGTTAGTGCTGACAAGAAAAGGAAGGAGGGGGAATGGATCATCCAGCCAGAAAGCATAAAGAAGATTAGTGTGAAGTTGAGTTTTCAGATGGAAGGTTTCATAAAATCTTAGGATGGTTTGGGTTGGAAGGCAGCTTAAAAATCATCTCGTTCCAATCCTCCTGCCATGGTCAGGGACACCTTCCACTACACCAGGTTGCTCAGATCTCTGTCCAGACTCAACTTTCAGGGTTGGGGCATCCACCACTTCTCTGGGTGTTCCAGTGCCTCACAACCATCACAGTAAAGAATTTCTTCCTAATATCTAATCTAAACCTACTCTCTTTTAGTTGAAGCCATTATCCCTTATCCTATCACTGCATGACTTCATAAAAAGTCCGTCTCCAGCTCTCTTGTAGACCCCCTTCAGATACTGGAAGGCTGCTGTAAGGTCTCCCCAGAGCCTTCTCTTCTCCAGGCTCAACAAACACAACTCTCTCAGCATGTCTTCACAGAAGACAAGCTCCAGCCCTCTGATCAACTTGAGTTGGAAGCTCCTCTGGATCCACTCGAACAGATCCATGTCCTTCTTGTGCTGGGGGCCCCAGAGCTGGATGCAGTACTCCAGGTGGAGAGTGGAGCAGAGGGTCAGAATCACCTCCTTCAGCCTGCCTAGCCACATTTCTTTTGATGCAGCCCAGGACACAGTTGGCTTTTTGGGCTGCAAGGCTACATTACCATCTCATGCTGAACTTCTTGTCAACCAGGGATGTCTCTACCCATGTGCAAGACCTTGAAATTTGCTTGATTGAACTTCACGAATTTCATGCAGGTCCATGTCTCAAGCCTGTCAAGGTCCCTCTGGATGGCATCTCTTCCCTCTGGTGTTTCAGCTGCACTCTACAGCTTGGAGTCATTGGCAAATTTGCTGGGGATGAAATCAATGCTATCATCAATGTCACTGACAAAGATTTCAAACAGTGCCAGTCCCAATACTGACACCTGAAGAATACTTGTCTTGAGCGAGGTGGGGCCTTCCCCTGACCTGAATTTGGACTGCAGGCAGGGAAAGAGTAATTGCTGTGTCAGGAGGCTCTGCTCTTTCTTTGGTGCCTTTACTGTAACACCTTTATCCCCTTTTCTTTCCCACATTTGGATGTCTGACATAAGGTGACAACAAAAAAGGTCACTGAAATGGAACTGGGCATAGATGAGACCTCAACAGGAAAATCTGGGAAACCAGAGACGACCTGTCTGCAGAGAAACAGAGAGGGAGTGTGTACTGGACAAGCAGTAGAATGGATGTAGCAATGGGAGGGCCAAATATTTTAATACTTTAAAATTATTTCAAACTTACATTTCAGTAACCATTTCAGTATTTGGTGGTGTACAATAATGTTAGTAATGGCTAATTCTTGTCTATTTATCAGTAATGAGTTGGGTGCTACAAGGCCTCCATTCCTTCCAGAACAGAAAAGAAATTAGAACAGTGTTGAGTGTTCCCACATACTCAGTATGCTGGAATTTTGGAAATGATTCAGAAAAACGAAATAGAAAAAAGATCAACAGGAAAAGCAAGCTAGTAAGTCAAGGAATCACAAACATATGCAAGAGTTGTTCAGAATCTTGAATTTCCCCACAAAACAGCAATTCCAGCAACACAAAATAAATATTTCAGCTAAAGCAAAACCAGAAAATATTGTGATTAAACAATGGATTCTAAGCAACAGATTCCTCTTATGAGAGAACTTGAGCCTGTTTGTTCTATTCAGACTCCACTGACCTGAATTTCAACTGTCATATACATCAACAGATTGTTGTGGCTATGATGTAGATCAGATATGATCACAGACCTCTGAACATATTTTGATAATGTCTGCATTCAATAAAACAATGATATTTCAAGGAGAAATATCAAACTCATGTAGACGGACATTAATTTGATTGCATATATACATTATTATTATACAGTATTATGTACAGCACCATAGCTAGAACATTTTAAATAAATAATATAAATATTCTACATATATACAATAAATACATAAACAGTATTATGCGCAGCATTAATAGATAGAACACTGAGTTTATTTCTGTAGCTGTTTTTGACTTTGTAGTAATATTTATTTCTTTTTCAAGATAATTACTTGCAGGCTCTTCAAACCATGTGTAATGAATATTTTTTAAAATTTTGTAAATGAGTCTTCAAAGTAGTTATCAGCATATGTTTTGTCAGCAAACATTCTAATTTTCCTTCAAAGCATTTGGATTGCTAGATATTTAAAAGGGAGAATAATGTTACATACAGAGATAATGAACAGTCCTCCTCTAGTCTTGCACACATTGTCTGGACATTATACTTTGTATGTCTAATGTTGCATTACTGATATTAGAGATGAAGGAAATTATTATGCAGCAAAATAAGAACAAATTGTGAAATTGTTTGAATTCAGACAGATTGTAAATTATGCAATTGCATCTGCATCATAGGACGCCTGCTTGCTACTTTCATATGCAAAGTATTTATTGTGTTTCTATGTAAACTTACAGCAAGTAGCATTCTCTCAATGGATTATAAGTTGCATGTATTATTTAACAAGGTCCAGTGTGAAATGTTTACTAAAATGTATATGCGGAACATATTGTTGTGCTCAGTCAAATTAGATTTGAATGGTTGTGTTGATTCATGCAAATTGTATGATAGGAATTGTGTCTTTTAAAAAACAGTAGGCAGTATATTTTCTAGAGGTTACTCTTCACACTGGAATGTCTTTGCTAATCTAAAGTTTATTTGCAATGCCATATTTGGATCCTTATGAGAACTGTGACTAGCAAAAACTGTTAATTTATTATGATTTACAAAAAAGCCTCAAGTGTTTTCACCAAAATGATGAATTGGTCTGGAAATAAAAAAAAAAAAAATGTTTTATAAATTAAATTGATCAGTGCAGAACTTTAATTAGTTGCAATGTAGATTGCCTCAAAATGGCAGAGTAATGGAAAGCTTTGCTCTAAACTGTGATGTTCAGACAGACTATTTAGAAGACTGTTTCTTAATGCAACGTTGGACATTCTCTTTGAATACTTTGCCTACATTAAAACCATTAAATTATTCTTGATTGCAGACTCTTTTCTATCATTATTGAAACAATTGAGATTTTTTTCCACGATATATAATTTACTCTTCTATGAACCAAATTTGTCCTGATAAATAAACTGCGAAAGAAATCAGTGATGTTATTGAAATAAAGTGTTACTATTTGGCTAATTTCTTCTGACCCACTTATGGAGCAATAGGCTTTTTACTCAACAAGATTTAGCCATGCTGAGGATGAAAAGCATAATTATCATTTGAATGTATCATTAAAACAATAAATAAATCAGATGCATGAATTTTGACAGCAGTGGGCAGTAGAAGGAGAATACATCTTGGGATTTTCAGACTGTAAGGAAAACAATAACTAATTGCTGATTAGAAAATAAAGAACTGTTCTTAACTGTACTGGGATCCCAATTATATGGTGCTGGGAAGCAAAGGATGAGTCATTCTCAGTTCTAATAGCTATGATCATCTCTCCCTACATTAATACTTCTGTGCTCGGAGACTATTCAGAACTTAAACTGCCTTTTGCCGTACTCCAAACTCTAGGTGATATCACTGAGCTTTCACCAGTGAGACCAAACAGGACCAATGAGAAGAAAAGCAGGGCTCCAGATGTTATTTTTTGATATAACCTTGATCATTAAGGTAATGTATTTTTGACAATACAATGCAATGAGTATTAATCTTTACAAGAGATGTCTTGTTTCTCCTTGAGACTCCTGCCAACAAATTTTAAAAGAGTAAGTTTTATGATGACACTGAATATTTACTTCTACAGAAAGGTACTTTTACAGTTCAGGTATGAAAATGCATAAGCTATCAATTAAATTATCTCGCTCAATTTTTCTGAGAAAAACCCAACACAAAATAAAACAGCAAAACTTCTGCTACTCTAACTGAGAATCAATATGCATCTTTCTCCTGTTGGACTTTACATGTGATATATTTCAGGGATCAATGACTTCAGGAGGAGTTAGTGTTAGATATCCACTCATTTCACCTTAGTGTTGTTGAACACAATTGGTGATGTATTTAAAAGTTTATATGTTCACCTAATTTATGTTGTACATAAACTGTGTGTGCTACATCTAGGATTAAGGTGGAACAGAATTACTTACTAAATGACTCCTACTCCTTAGTAATAATACCTATTTTATTTTTAGTATGTCAAGACTGAGATATTTGTGACTATTCTCGGTTTGCAACTATTTAACTGAGAGTACATTATGCTACAACACTTAGCAGCTGTATGTCATTATTCTAGTTGGACCATTAGATGGGGTCCTCACTGGTGAATATCCCTGAATATGTGAGTATTAATTGAAAAACTGTGCCGGTTTGGCCAAATTTAGAAATATATCCTGTGAGAGAAGGCAGGTTACAAACCACCCCTCTCCCACCAGGTTCGGGAAAAAGAACTTTTTCCTCAAAGGAAAGCAAAAGAGATAAAAACTATTTATTTAACAAATACACAGGAAAAAAAATACTGATGCTAAATAATGAAACCTCTCACTGTAGAGAGAAAACCTGGGGAAATTTCCAAGTCCTTCCATAGTCTCTTTCTCCCCCTCCTTGGAGCTGGGACAGGGTGGTGGGCCCACCTCCAGGGCCAAGGCCTCGGTGGAAATTCCTCCCAATGTATTCTGATGTTGAAACAGTCCAGCAGAGAAAAAGGAAAAAAACGAAGTCCCAGGAAAACAAAAGTTCAACTCTCCGTCTCTCTCCGGAGAAAAAGAAAAACAAAACTGGCTGAACAATCAAGCAGGGTGCTTCTCTGCTCCTCTCCCACAGCAGCAGAACACAGAAGAAAAAAAACCGCAGAGAACGAGAGTGTGTTATCTCTGTCTGTGTCCTTGAAAAGCACTGCTTTGAGAAGTTTGCTCAGTTTTCTCTCCCTCCACTTTGGCTCAGTTTAAAAGCATAGAAAGGCATAAAACTAATTTCTGGCTACAGAGCAGCGATAGAGAATACAACATCAAGTCACCCCAAGACATGCTGCAGAACATAAATTTCCCTTTTGTTACATTGGAAACCATACTAGATGGATGTTGAAGGTCTGCATAGTGTTTGGGTAACATGTGCAGGTGTAAGATGCATGTTGAGGAGTGTGTTTTGACAGGTCAGATTTAGCAATCCTATTACCATGTACTTTAGAAGACTCTCCTTTGTCTTCAGTTAATTTATAAATGGGCTCTTGTAGTCCTAAAACACAGAACTAAATCTCAGGGAGCATTTTAAGACATTTCTTGACTTGTATATTAAGGAGCTATGAAAATATATATTGTCTTTGCAACTATTGTTGTTTTACAACAGCAACAGCCACTAGGCATTTGAAAATTTTCATGTTAATTTTCATGTCAAAAATGTTTGAAGCAATTATATGGTCTCACAGGTAAAATCCAACTACTGATAGAAGCAAAAGTCTCACATCTCTGTGGGGGTAAATACACAGTTAGTAAGAAATATACCTCTAAGTGAGCATTTTCCATATGTTTGAAATTATAATTATCCCCTTAATTCAGACTCAGCATTAATACTTAATACAGCATCACTTAAGCCCTCATGCACAAAGCTCCAAAATATAAATTTTAAGTCCAGTAAAGAAATTAATCATAACAGATCGCAGTAGTTTGTTCTGGTAGTAATGAACAGATTTTTTTAAAAAATTGTTCAACAAGACTGTCTCATGAAGTCCAACTTTGATTGAAAAACTAATTGTTTAAATTTTTTCTCCTTCTTACAGATATACTGACCTATGTTTACATAGCCTTTATGTTTACTGCTTTCTTTTTATCTTTAAATGCATTTATTTAGGAACTTTAGTATTCTTTTGCCGTATCCCGCTTCATTTATTTCCATGTGACTTCATAATTATGTCAGGTTTTCAACATACAAAATGTTTGCCCCAAAGTACCTAAGGAACTCTAATTACCAGACATTCTTTTCCCTATTGAGAGAAAACTGGAAATGTTGCAGGCTTATTTTCCTTTTGCTCTCCTTCTACTGCAGATAAATATGTCTGAATCACCAAAATACCCTCAAGTTTTTTGGGGGGACTGGATTTTATACACTTCTCTATGACAATGTGTGCTAAATTAGAGCACATACTTTAATTTCTCTGAGGTGTTTGTTTTGTAGTTTAGGGGTTTTTTGGACACCACACTTATTCTGATAGCTGTCTGTGCCACCCTATGCAATCTGCCTCTTCCTGATCAAATATTCTCCTAATATTCATAGTTCTAAAAGAATCCCTGAAACATACATTGTTCCTGGCAGGAATGGGTCGTAATAGAAGAAAGGCTTAGTTATCTTCTTTCCAAATTGTTCCTGGGACTGTGAATCTCAAGCACAGGAAAGTGTTTAAAGCCCTGAGAGATGTAAGTTCTTTAGAAGATTTGTTTCTTGACCTTTTCTACTGAATAATATATTACTTATAAATAATCATATACTTATTTTCTTGGGAGACACTGAACTATCTGAAGTTTTGTTCGCTTTACCACACTGTAATCTGTAGAAGACAGCAAATGCATATTAAGTGTATGGAGAGTGATAGAAATAGAGTAACACTAATGGAAGCAGAATGATGATGTTATGTTTTAGGTGTGTGTACACAGGAATTTGGAGTTGCACTTCTAGCAAGGTGTAAATAACATATTTAAAGCTAACACAGTATACAAGGCATGTGTCAATCAGAGGTCTTTGCAATAAATATGAGGTGAGTTTGTTTGCCTGCATGGGATAAGATGGCAGGAATTAAATATAAAGCTCAAAACCACAAAAACCTTTAATGTAATTTAATAACCTTTGTGCAAACTCTCAATATTAGTAGTACTTCAAGAAAAGAAAAAGATGCTAAGATTCAGGGTAAGGGATTAATAGTAAAGTTTTTACTTTATTGTGCAGTGAAACTTTTAATTGCAGCACCACAGAACACATTTTATATATCACTAACATTCTTTATCTCCAATATTTAATTCAAAGATATTTATGTAATTGTGTGGTGCGTTGAATTGTCTGGCTTTTCTCAGATCCAGCCATAGATGAGCATTATGACAGTCCAGCAAAGTTGGGCTCTTTCCTGTCATTTTAGGTAGTAAAGTGAAAAGATGTGCTGCCTTTCTAGTGAATTCACTTCTCTGCTAATTGTCCCCTGAGGAGCAGAGTGTCAGCAACAAATCCTACCAAATCTTGCATAATGATTAAAAATGGAGAAACCAAGGCAGCTAAAGTAAAGGTCACTGTATAATCTCCGTTTATTGAAACAAATAGAGTTAATCACAGTATTCCATCTCTTGAAGATATTTTTGAGTGAGGGGGTTTTTTTCTCAAGAACTGAAACTTGCAAATTCTTTTTAGCATTGGGCTTAATGTTATGTTTATAAGCTTTCTGCATTGATAATAATGAGATGTCAATGCCCTTTCCCTTACATGAAAATTAACTTTTAAGCAAGGCTTACTTTTATTTATCAATAACTATGGAAACAGCCATTTAGAGAAACTAGGAAAACATGGTGAGTGAAGTTATTGTGAAGGTATGTGGTGACTATATGGTGCAGTCTCCTGTGCCATCATAAGTTTGACTGGATGAAAAAAGTAATGTTATTTACATTAGAATAAATGTAGAATAAATACTATATATATATAAAATATTGTCTGAAGAGTTTAGTTACATGGTGTTGTTCAGATATGCAGAAACTGTTGCAATACAATTCTGTTTCCTACTTTCTATGTTTCTGTGATTCTGTGCTGCTGTTTCAGTTTTAGCTAACTAAAGTGGGAATTCTCATTAATCAGGATTTATTTTTGTTTTAGTAGAAATTTCATTTGGGTTTGAATTTAACAAAATCCAGGAGTTTTCAGCATTTCACTGAGCTGAAATTTTCAGGAAATTCTTGTTTCTTGGGAAAAATTACTATTTGTTTGAAAATGTGAAATAAGATCACTTCTCTGGGGGATGACGGAGTTTTGCTGGAAAGCTTTTTTTTGGATTTGTCTTCCTTGCTAATCCTTTTCAGACTGGACCCAGTAGACTTTAATTTGCTGGTTTCATGCATACACCATTAACCTGGATATTTTAAACAATTGAATAAGGAAATATGAATCTTCTGAAAACTGAAGATACCAAACACAGGTGCTAGCTGGATGACTTGGAATAGAAAGTTTAGTGGAGAGACTAAAACATAAATTTTGCCAGCATTATTCTTAAACAGCTTTCTAGACTGCTTTAGTGTGCTTCATTCTGAATGCAGTTTCTGAGGTCGTAGATAACCTTGAAGAGATGATGACTCAGTTTTTGAGTTACCCCATCACTGAACTCAGGATAGTCACTGCAACTCAGGACTGGCTGGCATCAGCTTGTTTTAGCACATAATTGGGAAAAACTAAACTGCCTGCTTCTTTTAAATGCAAATATTTCCTCTCTGTGACTCACATCTCCCACTGCAGGTTTAGTCCTCTCTTTTCATCTGTTTTAAACGGTTTGTCTTGGAAGTTTTGTAGGGGAAAAATATTACTCCCACCTGGAATCATGCTAGGTACTGTCTGTAGGTCTGCTTAGTCTGGTGTCCAGTGTGTTTCTTCAGAACAAATTCAGAGCAGTTTTCAAAACAATAGAACAAACAGAAAAAAACAAATTTCAAAACAGCAAATTCCTTTTATGAGAAATTTCTGGGAGTAGGTTTCTCAGACCCACTAGGACCAGCCTGAGGCTCCCTTTCTCAGTGAATGTCATCTTGGGGCTAACTGGTGTCTTTTTTAAACAAAATAACTCCCATACAAAATATCTCTGGATGACATTGGATTCTGTATCTGTTTCATAACAATTGATAGATACCATCAGTGAAATCTATGTGGATTATGAATGTTACTATGCCAGTTCCAGGAGAGCACAGGTAGTCCTGCTGTGACAGATGCTTCTGAACCACAGAACTCTCTCTGAGATTAGGCCTGTACTCTTGAATAAAGCAGAAGCAAAGTCTGTTATTTGGCCCTGGGCCACATGGCATAATCTGGACCTTTCAAAATACATGATGCTCATTTCTGGATCTTTCTTAAGGTATTTGGAATGAATTAATCCCATAATAATACCTTACAAGCTCTCTTTCTCTCATGCATACACACACACACACACACACACATCTTCGTCATGGTGTTTCATTCCCCTGTGTGCTAGGAGCAGCCTGTGGTCTGTGCTATTCCAGTGGTCACATGCTGGTTTGGTGCAAGATCACGCCAGGGAGAATGTTAGTGATGGAGCTTGCCCAGTTTATTAGGCAGTGTAGGCACAGACTCACTGATAACTGCAAAGTCAGAAGATATTGCAGTCCAGACTTCGGCCAGAATTCATGGCATTACAATTTTGGTGTTCCCTTCTGTGGAGAGCTAAACAGCAATTTTTTCCCCAGCTCCTGGGGCTGTCGCTGTGAATTAAAGAGTTGGAACAATTAGGACAGTCTGGCTAAGCACTGTCTCCAAATCAGACTTGTCAGGCAAAGGGCTTCTGTGTATTCAGAGGTAAATAGGTGGCTGCTCTGAAGGTGACCAGTCGAGGTGCTTCCCTGAGAGGCAGCAACTCAGTGCTCTCAAGATCTGCTCAGCCTACACCAAGTCCTGGCCAGCAGTTCATTGATCTCTAAGTATATTAAATTAAACATTTCAGGCTCTCTGAATCAGCAAATTCAGCTTTAATTGTATTTTGTTTAATTAAATCATGTAAACAAATTAATTATTTCTGCAATATATTACCATTTGCAGTACATTTTAGATATTAATTGCTGTAACTACAGTACTGAGACAACAGTAATAGTTCACAAACCTATGCTGGTTTAATAGAGATCTTTATTTTTAGGGGATTTTTCTAGTTTAGTTTGTGGTTGTTTGTGGAGTTCTTGTTTGGCTTGTTTATTTTATTTATTTGATTTTTTTTGTGGTTCAGGTTTTTCAAAATTTTTTATTTTTATTTTATTGGAGGAGGGCCATTATGCTTTTTATTAACAAAGCACTCCTGTTTACACATTTCCATGTCATCCAGAGGTTAGACAAGTGGAAGAACAGCAGTGGCTGCTTTTTCAAACCTGTGTGTATTTTTACACTTAGTCCAGTTGAAATGAACTATTTCACTGGAACAATGCATATATATATGGCTGTCTGTAGGATAGTAACTATGAAACAGTTTTTGGAAGGTGGCAGAGCATTTCCTCTCACAGACAATTTTGGGCAATTTGGAAGTTTGGTTTTTTTTTTTTTTTTTTTTTTTTTTTTTTAATATTCAAGCATTCTAAGATATTTAGATGAAAGACAGTAGGGATGGTCAAAGCATCCATACCCACCACTTCCAAAGGAGCCTTTTGCGACTTTCTTGGCCTGCCTAATGGCTGGCAGGGAGCCAGTGGCTGTGTAATGAGCTGTGTGAAGGGCAGGTAGCCCCTGGAATTACAGAAGAGAATTGTGACAGAATAAAGGCAAAGATGAAACTCCTGTGACCTCTTCTCATGAAGAAAAAGGCTGTGACACTTTCTCATTGTAGTCTATATTGAATAGATTGGATCTTAACCTTAATTTTAGTTTTCTTCAGTTTGAAAAAAAAAAAAAAAGGATTTTGTCTATGTTTAAATAATAGAACAATGTTTTTTCCATGGATTCAATAAATGGGAATGTTCTTCACCAGCCGAAAAAAGGTTTTACTGAGGTTGGGTCTTCAGTAACCCTTTTGCTGTTTGAAGTCACAATTATTCTCTCTCAAAAGGATGTAAAACTTTCATTTTCAGAGTTTCAACATAGTGAAATGGCTGATAAAGTAGATAATACTAAGTAAAGGTGCACCATAAGACAAATATAAAGTGCAAGAAGGATCAAAAATTAATGGTCTAAGGAGGTCTGTAGATATTCTAGGACAAAAAGCCCTTAATCCCACTCCCTTCCCTTCTGTAAAACAGATTTTTTTATATAGTTGTAATCATCTGTGATAAAAAGTGATCTTCTAGTGTTAATGTGTTTAGGTGTTGGAAGTTTTTATAATATTGTCTTGGAGAATGTTTGGGTTCTGGTTTTTTTCCATCTTGCCATGCCTTTCTTTCAATAACGGATGTGTAAATACCTAATTTATTACCAATCAAATCAGAGTAGGATAATGAGAAATAAAGCCAAATCTTAAAAAACTCTCTTTCCTCTCCATGGTCCCTTCTCCCCAGGCTGAACTTCATTCTCAATTTTCTCTACCTCCTCCCCACACTGTGCTACAGGGGGATTGGGAATGGGGGCTCCTGTCACTTCACCACATGTTGCCTCTGCTGCTCCTTCCTCCTCAGGGCCAGGACTCCTCACACTCTTCCCCTGCTCCAGAGAAAGGGTCTCTCCCATAGGAGACAGCCCTCCACCAACTTGTCCAATGCAAGTCCTTTCCATGGGCCACAGTTCTTCATGAACTGCTCCAGTGTGGGTCCCTTGTGGTGCACCAAGTCCTGCCAGCAAACCTGCTCCAGCGTGGGCTTCTCTCTCCATGGTGCCACAGGTCCTGCCGAGATCGTGCTCCAGCATGGGTTTGCCACAAAGTCACAGGCTTCACTGCTCCAGCGTGGGTCCTTCACAGGCTTCAGGTGGATCTCTGCTCCTCTGTGGATCTCCATGGGCTGCAGGGGCACAGCTGCCTCACCATGGTCTGCCCCACGGGCTGCAGAGAAATCTCTGCTCCAGCACCTGGAGCACCTCCTCCCCCTCTCTCTTCCCTGACCTTGGTGTCTGCAGGGCTGTTTTTCTCACATTTTCAGCACTCCTGTCTCTGACTGCAGTTGCTGCTGCACAGGGTTTTTTTCCCCCTTCTTAAATCTATTATCCCCGAGGTGCTACCACTATCACTGATGCGCTTGGACTTGGCCAGTGGCAGATAGATCCATCTTGGAGCCTTCTGACATTGGCTATGTTCAACATGGGAGATGCTCCTGTCAGCTTCTCAGAGAAGTCCTCCTGCTGCCAAAAGCCTTGGCGTGCAAACTCAATAGAGTGAGACTGAATGCTTCACAAATAGATGAAATAGGCTTCAGGTCTTGTATCACATACATTGTTTTTATATGTTAAGTATTTCTTGACACAGGCTTTGAATCCTAGCAGTATTGACTTCCAGTTATGGGCTGTGCTGGAGGAACTGCTCTCTCTTAAGGTCAATTAGTATTCAAATAGTTAATGCTTTAAATAGTTGATGCTTTAAATAGTTGATGCTTTAAAAGAATAGGGATCTCTCCAAGTCTGAGAGAATACAACAGGAGTTTTGGGACCACCTTTTCACTTCAAATTAGTCTTTTCCTGTTAGAGTGGGGATACTGCAACACGTGTATCAGACAACAAGGCCCGTGGAAAAGAAATATATATGGACCAATTCTTGATAGATGTTTCAGAGATGTTTATTTCTCCAGCTGCATGGCCGGGATCTGCCGAGGAACTGTTTCAGTCATGGGACCCGAGGGTCCTTGCCCGCGCAGGGGAACACAAAACAACCAATGGGGAAAGAGGCTGACCAGGGGCAGGGAAACCCCATGTCTGCCACCCAGGGCCCCTCTCCCAGGACCACATGGCAGGGGGAAAGGGACCCCAAAATTTTCCCTGTAGATTCAAGCATATTATATCCTGTGATGGAAGAAATGGTGAGAGCTGAATCCAGTTTTCTGCTTCTTTGGCAAACAATTTGAGCAAGCCTTATGTTTCTTTCTCTTTTAGTTCCATTTTAAAAAGAAGCTTTCACTGAAATTCAGAGGAGAAAAAGAAGAGGTATTTCATTCATCCAAGAATTTCTGTAGGGTTCCTGTATGAATTCACTTCCCCTATTACCCACCTCCAGCCCAACATTCATTTCCAAGACTACTCCTCATATCTGGCTCTGGGTTGTGCAAGGGCAAAAGATTCTTTCCTTCCATTTGGAGCTGAGTGATTTCATACAAAAGAGATTCTTTGAACTACACCAAAAAAGACCAGCCATCTGTGTTCAGAGAAAAAATTGAAGTTTTTTATTCTAAGAAGGGTTTTTGTACTCTTTTGTGAGCTCACAGAATTCTTTTGCTTTAGCTTCAGCAAGTATACTCTAGGTGCAGATACAGCATAAGAATACCGTCTTCTACAATCTATCCAGCCAGGAAATCAAAATACTAATAGTGAACACTTAACTCTCTTTGTCCATGTTGCAAGATAATTCAAGCATCTCATCAGGTATTGTAAATTCTAATTTGAAGTTGTGCATGTGTATCATTGCACACGTAGCCCTTAGATTATTCTGAAATTCATGGAGATGGCAAACAAGCTATGACAACACCTATAGTGTCTCATTCATTGTTTATGAAAATCTATATCACAAATTGTTTGATATCCAAATAACATGCTGTTAGCATCAGTGAACTATCCTGAACCTTGTAAAAGCCAACCAATTAATTAAGTTGAGGAGTCAGTTGGGTTTGAGAGCAGTATTCTTGGGTCTAAGCAAAAGTCTTAGTACTTTTAGTTCCTCTGATGCCATGAAGATTTTTTGCCTTTTCTTTTATACCCCTGTTATACCTTTTTACAACTTCTGTATTTTTAGTGCTTTTCGCTTACATTCTTGGACTTGTTTGTCAAGCTAAGAGACTAAACATTTTAGAAGCTTCGTAGCTAGGGATCAGTGTGCCTCAGACCCCAAGGTCCTCTCCAGAACACATTCTGTAAACTAAGATAAAACCATCCAGGAGAAGGCTCCTTGGGGAGGGGAGGCTCACTTGAGCCTCTCATTGGGGAATCTTTGATAGATATGCTAATTAGTAAAACCTATAATGTTATACAAGATCTTTTGGGGCGTGCATTTATTGTGGCATGCATTTCAATGCATATGACATGGACATGTGCACCTAAGGATCCTTAAAATAAATACCAAGATAAAATCCCTTTTCCCCTTCTAACCATGTATGACTCTTGATTTCAAGACCAGGAAAAGGCATCACCTCTGCGTCTTATGAGTCATGCCATGTGAGCTCACACAGTAACTTGTATCAGCTCTCCTTCTAAGCATTACGCAGAACACAACTGAATATTTTAGGTGCATTTGTAGAATGTTGCTGCTAGTCTGATCATTGGATGATTTATCCGAAATCTAGAAAAGATCCCTTAATCTCAGTCACAGAATGGCAACCAAGATTCCCAAATATCTGGGGTACATCAAAGCTCTGTGTATGTACATAACCAGAAACCTCTTATCATTAAAAATTAAAATAATAAAAAACCAAATCCCTTTCTGAGGAGAGCAGATACATTGTGTTAAGGAATTTGTACTAAATGCTGAGCTGTTTAATAGCATATTGTGTATAACAGTTGTCTCTTAGGGGTGGACTCCCAGCAGTTCCAAAGCATACAGTGCTTCCTCTAACCTGCACAAAACCTCCCCTCCAGATGACTCTGGTTTAGAATTTGTTTGTTTCTTGTCAGCCAAATGTCTTCTTACTGGAACCATTACAACTGGAAGCATGACAAGTTTTCCTCTTTGGCATGGAAGCCTAAGTAGGTGTACATTAAAGTTCAAATGGATAAAATAGTGGCAAGGTTTGTGTGGATTTCTGCACTTGGAGAAAACACCTGGCAGCATTTCTAAAATCATATCTCCAGTTTAATTTACATGAATCCTCTAAACTTTCAGTTAGCTTTTGTAGTATTTTTTTCACTTAAGTATTCATATGTTTGCATTTCAAAAGAAACTGAAGCATTTCAACATTTGAAGAAGTCATAGTAGAAAAAAGAGCTACTGTTAATTTGTCCAGATGAAAATAATAAACTAAATGCTTTTCACTAAAAATTCAGCAAATCACTTCTCAAAACCCATTTAGTTGATGTCTATTGAAAAAACAGTGTAGTTCAGTCATATAATTGATTATAAAGGTAATTAATTTATTGCCAGATACTGTATGTCCAACTCTTGTTTTCCATTCATGTTTATATTTCAATGAGGATGCCAAATATTTATAAATACAAGCTGTATCTGTTAAAGAACTATCAATAAACAATTTTCAAGTCATCCTTTTTTTCATTCTGTCACATCATACTCAAGAAGTAAAATATTTTTAGATACAAACTGTGTGTCAGAAATTGCTTTCATCTGATGCTCTCAAGAATTAAAATATTTTTAGATACAAACTGTGTGTCAGAAATTGCTTTCATCTGATGCTCTCACTGTTGCATTCATCAGGGAATCAGAGAAGTGGAGAATGCTCAGAAGAGGCTTAAATAATAAGACGCATGTATTGCAGCAAGGAGACCTATTTTTTTTTTCCTCAAACCTTCGTGCTGTTATCTGATCATGAAATTCCTTTTAAATTTCTTGATTTACATTTCCACAAGGGATATTTGAATCTATTATGCCACATTGTCACACAAACTCTCCACTCAGTGAATAAAGGTACTTTTTGTCTTTAAGCTATTTATTATTTCTGGAGAGGGATTCCTGCAACAAAGGAATGTTAGTGACAAGTGCTACACCCTGCTCTGTTCCTAGAGCCTGCAACTCTTTTAATTTTTCCAGGCTAGAGGTCAGATAATATTGATCCACTCATGATCCGGAGTTAGGGGCATATTCCAACTGCAGTGGGACTTGTAATGAGATCTTGTCCTTCCTTTCTCTCTTGTGTAGCTCTGACACTGGCCTACACTCTAACAGAACGAAAACTTAATTTTGATTATCTGATTCTTTCTAATGATAAAAATGAAGACTAATCATGGAGGATGACACATTACAACTTTAATAAGATTACCAATGTAATTCTGACTGGAATGTCTCTGCAGAACAGTTTGACACATAAATGAACCAGAATAAAAAGATTCTCAATCACAATTTCTATTATATAGGGTACCTACTCTCGATTTTGTGCACGTTTCATACCAAGTTTAATTTCTATCAGTAGCAGTGTAGGGAAGAAGAAAGAAGCGTTCTGACACTATAGCAGAGGCTTATAAGCATGTGAAAGAGTATTGCACTGAAGTGTATTTCTAAACAGTGACAAGTTAGGAGCAGAAAAAACACTTACAAAAGAGCATCACAGGTGAAACCAAGACTGGCTGAGACAAATAAATTGAGATATCACTAATTTATTAAATACTTACATGTGTTTATTTCCTGCTGCTATCTGTGCTGTTACCACATACAAAGTGGTACACTAAGACAAATAAATGCTGATGATCTTTATATGCCCCCAGCTTTTCTTAAAAGGCATTGAGCAAGTCAGAATCAGAATAGAAGTCTTTTGGCAAGGTTAGTAATCACAGAATTATAGGATGGATGAGGCTGGAGAGGACCTCTCCTGGTCCGGCCTCCATGCTCATAAAGGGCCACCTAGCATCTGCTACCCAGGTTCATGTCCACATGGCTTTTGAATGTCTCAAAGGATGGAGACTTCACAACCTATTTTTGTCACCTCCTAGATGCATAGATCCAGCTCTCATCCTAGAAGCAAGATCCTTGAGAGTATACTAAAGTACACCGGTGGCTAGGACTGATTCTCAGAATTGTTCTCAAGGAATACGAATTAAAATCTCTGTGAGTGGGGGGAAAAAAGGAGGAGAAGCGGTAGATACTGACATAAAAATAAACAAATACATATCTCTATGAAAATAAAATATCCATTGGCTGTAATTGTTAATTATCTGGCTATGCCAACCCATGTCCCAGTGTATTCCCTACTACACACACACATATATATACACATATATATATATATTTCAGTATATTACAGAAGGTTTGTTAAAGGAATTCACCTGGCTATTTCTACATGGCATACCATAGGCATTTGTGAACACATTCTAACCACGTGCAGAGCTGAAAAGAGAGCCATGACTGTAATGGTATCCAGAGAGTCTTGGGCATAAACTCTGTGAAGACAAACAGCACTCAGAAGCAGGGGCATCACATCCTATCAGTAGTTGCAACATCTGGGGCTGTCATAACTTTCTGTATGTATATAGATCTATAAAATTTAGCATAGAGTTGATTTTATAATGTATATGCTTCCAAAACTGTAGTTAATTTTTGTTGTTAGTGCCATAAAAAATAAAGTCCACAGTCAGTTTTCAGATTATGCTGGATTTTACATTGTATAAGGAGTCATGAGGAGCCCTTATGCTTATAAAACATAGTAAATACAAATTTGTGCAGTCTTTTGACTCTTGTTGGATGCATCTAATATAAGAGAGTCCTCATTTCAGGTTTCTTCTGCTTATTAAGTTCAAAACCACATAATCTGCCTTTTAAGAGTTATTTTAATTAAGACGTTGTCTATTTATACGATGTATGTAAGGAGTTATAGCATTACAAATGCAGTTCTATAGGTGTTGCTCTGATATTTGCCCTTTGCCATATTATGCAGTTTGTGCCTGCTAACATTATATACTTATGTAGTAAAGGGATTGGTGGTCTGTTTATGTTGTAAAGGTTCACACCTTATCAAGTGCTTCTGGAACATAAGGGCCTAGGGAATGACCTAAGATGTAGACATTGCTAAACTTAAAGATCCGTATTTTTCATTTAAATTTTTTTTAACAGTTTTTTTGGAGTTTGCAACTAGGATCTGAGATCTCAGTGATTCAATGCTCACAGGCTTCTAATTTCTTCATTACAAGATAACAGTTAAAAGGAAGCTTGGAGAATCACATCTTGGATTTAGGAAGATGCGAGGTTCCTCTGTCCCTTTTAACCTGGTATCTTGAATATTAGTGTTTCAGAGTTGGATGACAGCTATTCAAGGTAGCTCCTCAGAGTTTAAAGGTAACTGTCTAGTTTTATTTGACCTATAGAAGCTGGAGATTGTCTAAGGAGTGAGCAGTGGGCATTGCCTATCTGGATTTCTCCAAGGATTTCACTACCTTTCTACAAGGTTTTCAGGATTCCCACAGACTCATGCTAGAGAAACTGATGTGTGACAGTGTAGGCAAGTGGTCTATGCATTGGCTGGAGAATTGGGATCCACCCAGCTGGGGAGCAGCCCAGTGGAAAGGGTCCTGGCAGTCCCAGAGGACAAGCTCAATATGAGGGAACAGGGTGCTGCTGCAGCAAAAAAAAGCCAACAGGATACTGCATTTTATTTGTTGTTGTGGCGAGTGTTATGGGTACTGTAGCATGGCATTTAGGTGCTTTACTCACATTTTGGTAATACTTAAACTGTCATTCCCACCATAACTCAAGCATAGAAGAGGGGAGGTACTGCAATGGGATCAAATGCCCTTCACAATCTGGTGTTACCATCAAAAGCAGATGCATAGAAAAGACTAATGATAGCAGATACCAGAATAGTACCTCTTTGAATAATCTGTGAGCCTTAAAGCATTTGTGGTTAAATAAATCCCTTCACTTCCCTCCAATTTCTCGCATACCTCAAGGATTTTGAGGGAGGGATTGCACATCACGTCTTGTTCATCTGTTTTACCATCAAATCTCTAAGGCCTTGGATGAAAATTATCTGCTTCTGGTCCCTCATTACTCTCTTTTTTTTCCTGAAACTTCTCCTAGGGGAGCTCAAGTTGAAACACATCTTCTGAAATCCTTTCCCAATTTAAAAAAATATAAAAAAGAAAAGGAAAAAAGGGTGGGTGGGGTGTACTAGTGGGAAAATTTGTACATGCTCTTCAGCAGTGAACACAGCCACAAAGCATCTCTTCAGCTTTCTTCTGTGACTTTATTTTTCCTGAAGGCTCCTTTTATAGCTTGATAATCTGTGGGATTTGAAGCCTCTCAGAGTTCTTGCTCCTGATGTGTTTGAAGAAAGATTTATTAATTTTTATGAATTTTGGTTGTTCTACCTCAAGCTCTTTTTTCACCCAGCTTTATGGAGTTTTTTAACTTTCCAGATATTACTTTTCTTTTATTTTCTTCATTTCAACATGATCCCTGTTCTTTGAAGACTGCTTTCAAATAACTCCCCTTGCCCCTGCTTTTTAACCAGGCTTGCTTCTTTTCTCAGGACTTTTATGAGTAGTATAGATTTGTTCTGTGCTTCTAATACAGCTTCCCTAAGAAGTCTCCAAGATGATGTAAGGGTTTAAGGTTTTAATTCCCTTAACTGCCCTTTTAAACCTTTTTTTTTTTTTTTTTTTAATAACAGCCTTTCAGATTCTTAAGATCACATGACATTAACTTGTGGAGACATAGAAGCACAACTTGGTTTTCATTTTAAGAATTCATGTCTTTTAGGTGAGAATTTCTTTTCTTTTCCTCACCTCTTTGGACTTGATCTTGTTAAGGGCAATGTTACACTGTTGTTATTATTAAATCATAGTGATGCTAGGGAAGGAGGGTGCTCCCAGTCTCTGCTAGTGCAGTTTCTTCCCCAGGCAGCACACTAGGGCCAGTTATGGTACATTTAGTAGTCAGCCATGGCTGGCAGTGTACCTGCAGCTGTTCTTGGTGTACAGAAGATGATGACTGACAGTGTCTCAATGAGCTGTCTATCTGCTTAGCTTTCAAAACACAACGTGTGCATTTTAATGCTTTCCTTCAAAATTGGACTGTGGTTGAGAGACAGTATTTTTCAAAAGATTTAAAGACCTTTAGGGAAATGTTAAGAAGAAACCTTACACTAAGAAGGTTTCCAAATGATGCAAGTTTTGTTTCCAAAGTTCATTTTCCATAAAGTAGCACCAGAATTTATTAAATTTCTTATTTCAAATTTGTCCTTGGCTCAAATAACTGTTTCCTAACATTTCTTTCTGAATCACCCCTATGTGGCAAAGTAGTAGAGGTTTTTTCCCTAAGTTTCTCTAATAATAACATCAGAGGTGTTTTGTTTGGTAGCAATTGGTGAAGGAAGTAGGATTTTCTTCCATGCTGTCTCAAGGTCAGCACGGTGATTTGGAATTTATAATTATTTTGGGTTTAGTTCCTGTGTTTTGAAGACTTTTTGTTCACTTTCCATTTTCTGCACAGACAGGCATAACACTGGGGGAGCCTTAAAGCAGTTTCCATAAAATCATTATTCGAAATAACCAATTAAAATAATTCCTCCTCCTTTCCACAACTGTTTAACATTTCAACATGCTTGACTGGAGGGACATGGATCTGATGGGTTGACATCTTTCTGGATAAAGAATCAGATGGTTTGTCACACACAAAGAATTGTGGTCAGCAGCTCAATGTCCAGTTGGAGACCAGTGATGAGTGGTGTTCCTCAGGGATCAGTATTGGTACCAGCATTGTTTAAAATGTTTGTTGGTGACATGAACAGTGGGATTCAGTGCAGCCTCAGCAAGTTTGATGATGACACCATGATGTGTTGTGCAATTGACACACTGGAGGAAAGGGATGCCATCTAGACAGACCTTGGCAAGTTTGGAAAGTGAGTCTGTGCAAACCTCATGAAGTTCAACAGGCCAAGTGTAAGGTGCTGCACCTGCACTCATTTTAAAAATCCTTTTATTTATTTTGGGCCTGCTAGCATTACTTATGGTTGGGATTTTTTACTGTTAATATAGTATGCTATCGAAGTCCCCAGACTCTTGTCATCAGTAAAATCTTCAGGAATTATTTGAAAAAGTTAAATAACTGGTGGGTGAAACTAATGGTTCTTACTACCTTTAATGATTTTACCTTCCATTTTCCATTCGGATTCTTAACCTCTGTGGTGGCCAATTGATCTGTGGTTCGAGACAGAGAGTTCTTGGTAAGACAGTCTCTGGTACCAAAGACTTAGTGGTTATGGTGAGGGAAAGAAGCTTCTCCCAGGATGCCTTGTTCGGTTGTGGTAATGTACCCCAGTTCTGATTCCCCACCTGGCTCCTGGTGTTAGCCACACCCCTGTACTTAAGCCTGAGTTGTCACGTGCTCGGGGTCATTTTGCCTCCAGAACCCTTCACAAGTTGTAGCAATAAACTGCTTTCTGTGGAGCTCTAACCGAGGACCCTTCTCAACTCCTTGCTGGCGGCTTAACATTAGCTGGAGCCATCCCTGCGTCTGTGTGTTCATGCATGTGAGCCACAGAACCGTAGGGGACTCAGTAATAAACCTCACTCATCTTAACAGTCTTCTGAAAAATTATGATAATTTAATCCACTTTAAAACAGTTCACATTGAAAAACCCTGGAAAAATGGAAAAAAAGGTCATTGGTCTTCCAGTCTAGTGTTAGTTAACTATACACACTGACACTTGATCCCACTCATTCTTGGGGTTTTTTTATAGTTATATTAATATATAAAAGAAACTTGTTTTGATAAAACCATGAACCTCTAATTAAGATCTTGCTCTTGGTCAGGGAAAGGTTGATAATCCATATTGACCTTTGGCCAAGTCACTACTTGAACTTAGTTATCAGCAGCTGATGAAAGGGTTTGTCACAAGTTATAATAGTTTTCTGTCAGTATATCTCATTGACAATGGATGGCAGATTTATTCATTTATTCAACAAATGCACAGAAGGAAACATTAAGGATCTGAATACTATTTCAAAGGTCATGCTTCAGTCTCAGACCTAACAGCTTCACTGCAGTTCCTTGCCTGGCACAATGCAACAGGCTTCAGTTAGTATGTTCTCAATATTTTAGTTACATGTAGGAGAATACTTTAAACCATACAATCAAATTTTGTCATACTTTTAATACAAAAGAAATGTCATGTTCCTCATCAGAATTAGGTTCAATAGTTATCTGAAATTTTAATCACATTATCTATTAGTTCTTCCGCTTGCTTCTTAAATATTTTTGTCAAAAGCTTTTCAGTGTGTCCATTTGAATGACACCTCTTCTACTCTGCTTAAGCTGTCAATTCATCCTTACACTGCAATACTCTTTTATAGTGGTAATTTCATGAGGCATGGCTCTTATTTCCTTAGAAATTTTTACTGAAAAGCACTTATAAATTTAGCAAGCAATAATATTTAACTATCAAATTAATTTCAAAAAATACTGAAGAACCAAATGTTGGTTTATTTGAGCTTTTTTTAACACAGATCTAGATAAAGAAAATAATGTCCAAATTTTTATGCAAACCACTGAAAGCTTTGTTTTCCTCTCTTGTGAATCTTTTGTATTCTCAGTCAGTCAGCTTTCTGAAGAATTTCTACCATATTGCAGAGAAGCGACTGTCAGCTTTATTGCTTTGTACTGTTCTGGATCTAACAGAAGAAAACCGAGTTTAGGTGAATGAAAAATATTATTTTACCAATTAAATCAAACTCTTTCATAAACAGAAGTCATCACACGTGAAGCGCTATCCAGCTGTATGCAATGTACTTTAGAACAATAAACTTGTTCTTTTCAAAAGTGTTGACAGAATGAAAGGGCTTCAGAACTTAGCAAACAGTTGTAATAACTTACACACATTGAATAATTTCATCCTTTTTAAGAAAAGATTAAAAAAAAAGCTGGTGGCCAGTATGCCATATTGTATTTAGAGGGCATTTACTAAAACTCCTTCAAAAGTCTTCTGTGAACATCTGCAGCATTTTAGACGACTTAAATTTCTTCTAACATTGTGAAGATTTTTTTATTTTTATCAGACCCTTACTCTCTCAGAGCCAAAGCTGTTCTATTTTAACATCTTTATCCTTTAAAAAATTTTTTTTCTCTGCTTGTTATGACCATAATTCATACAATAATTTTAATATAAAGAAAATTGCAACATTTTAAGGCAATCAAAACTATGAGAACTTAATTACTTTGTTTAGGACATTTAATCCTTTTTCTTTTGTGCTTCCCTATGAACACATCAAAAGCGCCCATCTGCTTTGTGACTCACTGAGAATGCTAAATAATTCTTACTCTAACATATCAACTGTGTCTTGTTTATCCAACTAAATACCCTGATGCAGGTGAATTTGCCTACAATATAAAGAAAAGTTTTAGAAGAAAGTATGAAAAGTTTTGTTTGACATTACTGGGCATTGTACTAAAAACCTATTACAATTTTAGGCATTGAATCAAATAAACTATCCCTGCGAACACTCCAAGCTTCATTTTAATATTCTGTATAAACTCAAAGGACCATTTGTCTTTCTAAAAGATGATATTACCTTGCAATAAATTTAAGTGTACTGTGTGAATTATTTATGTATAAGGCAGCATATCTGGATAATTCCATTTTTCTCTACAGGATTTTCTCACTTGAATGGAATTCTATAGATAAATGAAATATCTTTCCATACCTACGATTCCAGACATCTTTTGGTCATATGTGTACTTTAGGTTACACCCCAAATGCAGCACTTCCAATTTGACAGTTCATTAAAATCTGTATTTAAAAAAATAATTATTTAAAAAAACCCCACGACACCTCCTCCCCCCCCAAAAAAACCAAACCCTCAACCAAAATGCCCAAACGGACCAAACTAAAGGAACAACACAAAAAGCATTCACAGTAAATCCAAACATGAGTTTGCTTTCCATAGTCCCATTTCTGGGAACTCATGAAAGTATTATTACAAAGAATACTTTAGTACTGACCTTTCATTCTGTTGGGATGTTTCCCTTTATATAGGTTCTACACCACAGCAGGGTTTGTGTGAAAGTAGAGATGTGGGAAAATTTTCATAATTATATTTCCTGCAGACTTGGGACAGACTTTTATTATGGCTTTTAGGGATGTGTGGCTATTAACGACCAAGTATTGACTTCCTGAAGTCTATGAATGGGCAAACTAGCTAGTGACCCTTCAAGCACTTGCTCTGTCTTCTAATAAGTCTCACTGTCAAAGACAAGTGCTAGAGCAGAACAAGCAGATACTGAGCTATTATGTGGAGCTTGAGAACTTATTATATGTGACACACTCTACATTAATCTGCATGGCTCTTCTTTAACATGCATACACCTAGGGCTCCCCCGCCTCCTCACTAGCAGTGATTATCATTCCTAGTATCAAAATATGCCTTTGGCATGTTATACCACTTGTTATAACCACAGTCAAAGTTGATTGCAAATTAATTTGTTTCTAAAAATCAATGGCGTAGATATTACAGCCTGACATTATTATTAAAAGATAGAGCTAATAATGTTGTTTCTACAAGAGGCTTGACACTTAAAGGACTAATCCATTTTTTATCATACATCAAAGCGCAGTTGTTCTATTTGTTATGACTTTTTCGGCCTCCTCTTTGTCCTTTAAAAAAAATTCTTTTACTAAATTCATAATTGCACGTTTTGTTTGAATTTTGATCCCTTATTTGCATATAATTTGTCTCAATTTGAAATCCAATTTCCTAGTGTATGTTATCATGAATTTTTCATCTCTGTGCCTTATTACGCATAAAAACAAATGACAGTGAACATTAAATACTTTTCAAAGTATTAATGATATATTTAATACTGGTTCCTTAAAAGAACATGTTAAGTAAAAAACCCCAGTATTTTAAAATAGGAGAAAGGGGAGCGCAAATTTAAACCTACATAAAAATCATTAAAATTTCTATTGGATTATGACAATACTGTTTCAACTGGTTACTGTATCAAACAGTATAAAACAATATCTTGCAAAAAACCCACAGCAGTTCCTTTGTAGCCTTTTGCTTTAAAATCTATTTCTGTATACATGTAGGTTGCATTATTCAATGTATTCCCAAATAATATATTATTATTTCACAGTTTCATAAATCTTTTACATAAGGATATATATTTTTATTCTACGAAATCATAAAAGTGAAGTAATAGTTTTTCTTTATTATTGTGTATAGTAATAGAGAATTATTTAGTAAAACAGAGCTTGAAATCTAGCTGAGCTACTCTATCCTTTGGCTACAGGCTGACTCTTGTCTATTCCTAGTCTTTGAAATCTAGCAGCGATTACATCTCCTCAGACATGCTGCAGCAATGTTTTTCATTCATATAGTTAGAAAGCTCTTCTCAGTCTTGAATGTAAGATTTGCTGTAATGAAGAGTACTGATGACTATTTGTTGTCATTGGTGGACTCAGAAATATAATGTAAAACTGGTACTTTTACAAGAACCCTTTTAACATATCATACTGTTACCTTTCTATCCCACTCTCTTTTGTTCTAGATAAACCTCTTGCCCAAACAATGTTGCCTTTGAGATGGCATAAAACTACTGTAGTCCTCCTCCTGAACCCGAAATTTATTAATTTATTCTTGAATTATATTCACAGTCAGTAGAAATATTATTTCCTGTATTCTCCTTCTGACAGTCTTACTAGCACAACCCAAAAGAATGTTTTTCCTCATTTGCAGGACATCAGGTTGTTGACTCCTATCAAGCTTCCAGTCATCTGCCAGATATTCCTTATTTTATATTTGTTCCCTTCTAAAGTGTAGCACTCTGCACTTGTTTTTATTGGATATTATCTTGTTGATCTCAGACCTTCTCCCACTCTATCAAAATGATTTCCATCTTGTCCAGAAGAGTGTTTGCTCTTCTACTTATCTGTTTACCATCTGTGAATGGTCTAAGTGCTACCTTTAGTTCATCAATCAGGTTGCTAACAAAAATGTTTCAAAGGATTGAGCTAGAGGCCTTCTTGGAATAAAATATAGCATCTCCTTCTGTAGAAATGTTTTAACCTATAACATATATTCTTTCATGACTGAATGTGAATAGGGGGTTGTTATTAGCATTTCTGTGGAAGGATGGCATGTCAAAAGCTTTATAGGGCATTTTCACTTCTGCTGCTTGTGGCCTTAAAATACTACTTTAGCTACCCTCTGAAAGGAGTAAATTGGATTTTACTAGATTTTTTTGGTTTGATTTCTCTTGCACTTTTTTAATGTTGTTTTTAAATCTTCCTCAATATTCCCTCAATACTTTTAAATGTGTATTTGATGTGGAGCTCCCATTTTCTATCTCATTACATGCTAAGAGTAACTTCTTGATAATGCCTTGCTATTTTGCTTCCCTTACTTTTTTGAAAGACAGACACTTTATAGCTTCCCCTTTCCTGGTTCTTAGTGACTGATACTACAGATACTTGATATAAAAATATTATTTTTTCTACCTTTTGATCTCACAACAGATGCAATCACTTTGCTTAACAGATGGTGTCAGAGTTGGTATTTTTTCATTGGATATTGGTGTCTCTCTCAAATATCCTAATTGGAGTATTTATCCTAAAGCACTTCCAGATGAGTAAAAAACATTTTCTTGTGCTGTGCCATGGAAAGTGAAATATTCATTGATTTATTGTTTATATCACACAACACACCAATTTATGCTTTTTACCAGACAAAGACACAACAGTTCACCCACTGTTAAAACCCTTTTATCTAAATAAATATCTTCCAGGAATTTCTAAATAGTTAACTCGGCTAGTGTCTGCCAGAAAGTTTTCACGAGCTTCTGTTAGAATTCTGCCATCTAGGTAGCTGTCTTGGTTTTATTACCAATAGACCATTGACAGACGGTAAACAGATACGTAGAGGTACAAACACTCCTCAGGACAGGATGATTATATGGAAAAATCATTCTGTGACTTCTGATTCAAGCAATATTACTTCCCTTCTTCAAGTGGTATCATTAAGGCAAAGACTGCAGTATCTTGTCAAGGATTACCTTAACAGAACAGCAGCAGTGCAAGGATTTAGGGCCTTCATATTCTGAATTCTCTTCTTCCACTAAAACTGGAAACTTACTCAAATCAACAGAGTCAATGTATTGTTGTATCTGGGGATCTAACGTTGCAAGTGCTCTGGGAATCTCAATATGAAAAACACAGTAAATCTACAGAAATCTATAGAAATAGAATTAGAAACAGGCAAAATAATGACAGGAAGATGGTTTCCTTCAGGAAGTATAATGACAATAATAACTGGTTTTTATACTTTTAAACACTTACTACCTTTTTTCATGGTTAGCACTGAGGACATGAACTTCTGTCTCTTTTTTATCAGCTCGAGGTCTTATCCTGTGTTGGTGGTACATTAGAAGCTATATTTGAATAAATCATGACTGACAGTAAGAAACTTTAATGACTTACTGTATAATTTTATATTTTTATCATTATTTTACAGACTAACTATGCTAGCTAAAAATTGACCAGGGTTTTCAGAGTTTTATAAAGACACTATGCAAATATTTAAAGTTGTTCCCTCTCACCCATCTCCTTTTGGGGCGTATAATTTGCCATAAGTATTTAAAAAGTTATCAAATGCATGTTTTTAATAATGCTGGATTAATAACCCCTGTATTTCAGCTGAAAATCTTCCTTCCTACTTGAGAATACTACATACTTTGTTCAGTAGCAGTATTCAGACTATTAACATGATGCCTCAGGTTTTAACTTTCATATTTTTCAAATTCTGTACTGCTTAGTGTGTAACTCTGAAAGTTTCTTGTAGCCTGTTAACTTCTGCTCTCGTTCTAGGTAGACATAACAAAGCCTCTCCAGGCCAGGTCTTCAAGGACACTTAGGCTGTCCTAGGCCCAAAAGTATAAACCAAAGAGCCCCAAAGGGGGGGGTTAAGCTGAGGAGGAAATTGAAGTTTAATTGGAGAATTAACCCTGCTATGCAAATGAACCAAACCTACAAAAGAGTGAAGAACTCATGACCTATCGTCCGTCTTGGGTCAATCTTGGCAATAGCCTCTGGCTCCCCAGGGGGTACCTTTGGAGGCCTTTCAAATAAATACTTACCTTTATTCCCTTATTCATGTCTAGTCTCTGTTTCTAGGAGGCCTCTTAAGTCATCAAACAAAATAAATGTTCAATCACTGTTTAAATTCCTCTCGCGGACTGCCGTGGACACTCATAACTGATTACAGCAGCATTAAAAATGCTGCTCATCAGACAGTTTGATCTATATACAGCAGGAAAATTCTTTCTTTTTTTAACACAGAATCACAGAGTGGATCAGGTTGGAAGACACTACAGTGGGTCATCCAGTCCAACCTCCCTGATCAAGCAGGGTCATCCTAGAGCACGTCACGGGATTGTGTCCAGACAATGCTTGAGTATCCCTAGTGAGGTATTCTCTCTGGGCAGCCTGTTCCTGTGCATGGTCACCTAAACAGTAAAGAAATTCCTCCTTGCATTTGGGTAGAACTTCCTGTGTATCAATATCTGCCTGTTGCTTCTTGTCCTATTGCTCAGCACCATGAGAAAAGCCTGGGTCCCTTCAGATACTTACAGACATTGATAAGGTCCCCTTTCAGTTGTGTCTTCTGGAGGCTGGACAGACCGAGCTCCCTCGGCCTGTCCTTTTAACAGAGATGCTCTGGTCCCTTCATCAATTTTCTTGCCCTCTGCTGGAGCTGCTACAGGAGCTCCACGTCTCTCTTGCACTGAGGAGCCCAGAACTGGGCACAGCACTACAGACGTGGCCTCACCAGGGCTAAGTAGAGGGGAAGGATCACCTCCCTTAACCTACTGGTGGTGATTTTCCCTAAGAACCCCAGGATATCATTGGCCCTTAGCCGTAAGGGCACTGCTGGCTCATGGACAGCCTGTTGTCCACCATGATCCTCAGTTCTTTCTCTGCTGCTTTGTTCTGGTTTTTTACAACTGTTATCTTTCTTTAAGTTGTCCTTTTGGGGTCTCAAACTTGATTTCAAATTACAGAAATGTTATAAATGTACATTCCTGTTATCTGTCTTCTTCAAATTAGATATTAAGTGGAAACATTGCCAGAGCTGCATATGCCAGTTTCTGAAATATGCCCCAGATTTGTCATTCTCTTAATATTTCTACAATATTTTCAAGTTAGTCTACAGATAGATCTTTTCTGATGCACAATTGAAACAGTAGGAGAACAATGCAATTAGCTGTACTTCCCCTACAACTCTGTAGAATTGTGAAAAAGGTTCATTCCTAGCTTTAGAAACTGTGCATTGCTAATCATCACAGGAAAATTAATGAAACACAGGTATGCTTTTGGGAGTTATAGGAGACATGCTGAGAAGTCAACAACTGAGGAAGAGAAAAACTATAAACACTATAAACTAATTTCACAGGTATATTAATGAAATAATCCATTAATCCCCAATTGGCTCAATGTGTGAACACCTCTGGTAAGACAAGCAAGGTAGTGTTAATGAAAGAATTAGAGAAATCACGCTGATGTCTTTATACTCACTGTCCTATGATAGAATAATATGTCTGTTTCATTGACAAAGTTTGTTCATCTGACATTGTTCCAGTATTTTTAGAATCAATGGGCTGAATTCCTTTGGACTTCAAACTGTACTGTCTTAGCAAAACTCTAAAAAAAATTTAAATAAATAAATAAAAAATTAAAGCTATAGAGCTACTACCCTGCATCTTGGGAGAGTAGACTTTAGGCTCTGAGTACTAGTTAGTAAATTTTCATGGCAATCGGTGGGAAGAGATGGGATGGAGTTGAGTTGTGGGCTGTAGGACCTGCCTGCAGAGGCACATGGCAGCACAAATGAGCACATGGTGGCACAGAGAGGATTGTCTCCACCAGAGCCTGGGGGGAGGAGGTGTCACACGGCAGAGCCCTACGGAGAGGAGCCTGCCGGGAGCTGACAGATGGGTGAACAGCGAGTGATCACAAATGAAGGACATTTGGAAAGTGTGCTGCTGATGTGGCAACAAGGGATAGGTCACATAGTGAGAATTCCCATATAAGGAAATACTGTGCCTTGGAAAAGTGTATAAAACCAGCTCATTTCTTTGAATAAATGATTCAGATTCCCTGCTGGTCTGGGTCTGTGCCTCAATCACTACAGCAATCTGAGTTTTGAGTGAAATGGGATCCACATGTAAGATTTTAAGAAACATCTTTTAAGATTCCAGGAGTAGGCAATTCCAATGCATTGAAAGTAAAGCAAGAAGCAGAAGGCTGTCTTGTCTGAACAGTGACATCCTTCAGAACCTAGGCAGGAAAAGAAAGTATAAGGATTCTGGAAGCAAGGTCAGGCTATACGATAGGACTGTAGAGATGCTGTTAACCACTATTGGAAAACAATTCAAAGCTCAGTAGGAGTTGAAGCTGGCTAGTGTATTTGTGGACAACAAATTACAGGTTTAGGTATAGTGACAACAAAAGGACATCTAAAGAAACATTGATTTTTTACTTGGTGGGGCTGATCACTTCAGGAATATGGATTAAGATAAAGCATAAATATTTAATGCCTTCTTCAGTTCTGTCTTTAAAACCAGTCATGGGCCTTGAGGCTCTGGGAGCTCTGAGATGGAAGACCATGACTGACCATGAGTGATAAGCTCCCAGATGACTTGGAATTGGTACACTGTTTACTGCTGTAACTGAATGCATGTAGGTCTATGGGACCTGATGGGATTTATCCCAGGGTAACGAAATAGTGCAGTGATGTTATTTAAAGACCTACTGCAGTTATATATCAACAGTCTTAGGAATCTAGAGAAGTTCCAGGTGACTGGAAGATGACAAACATTTTTTCAGTTTTCAAAAAGGGGAAGGAAGCAGACCCTACTAATTATAGGCTTGACAATCTTGCTTTTGGGTTTGGTAAAATTATAAAAAGATTATCCTGGGAGTTAATGAAAACCTTTGAAAGCCCATGCAGTGACTGGTCAAAGACAACAAGGATTCATGAAGCGAAACCTTATTAACTTAATATATGACAAGGATACTTCCCTAGTGATTGTAAGGAAGGCAAAGGGCATGGGTTTTGGATTTTAGCAGAGGTTTTGATGCTAACTCTCACAGTATCTTTATGGAAAATGTGTCCAGCACATAGCTGAACATGCACACTATATGGTAGGTGAACAACTGGCTGAAAGGATGGGCTCAAAGTGATGCAGTAATGAAGGCAACATCTAAATAGCAGGCATCCACTAGTGGTGTTCCCTCAGGGCTCAATTTGAGAAACAGTTCTCTGCGATGTTTCTGTTAATGACCTGGACACAGGAGATAGGTCACACAGAGTTTGCTGAAGATAACAAATTAGGAGGAGTCATTGTTTCTCTTGAGACTAGAGAGGCTTGGAGAGTGATATTGATAACTAGAGTAATGGGTAAACACCAATCTCATGAAACTGAGCAACAACCAGTACTGGATTCTATACCTTGGACAGTATAATACTTTGTGCCTGGGTGCATGTATAGACTGGGAGGCAAGAGGCTGAAACTAAGCCCTGCAGAATGGGATATGAGAAGCTGGTTTGCTGTGAAGTTCAATATGAACTAATGATGTTCTGTTGCAGCCAAAAGGGCCAAAAGTACCCTGGGGTGCTTTACGCAGAGTACAGCTAACTGGTCAAAAGGAGTGGCTATCCCACTCTATCTCAGCATTGGTGTTGGCTCACCTCAAGTTCTGAGTGCAGTGTTGGGCTGTGTCAGACAGCAGTGTCTGATTAAGAGGTAAAACTGAAAAACAATGAACAAATTACATAAATATTTGTGCTACATGAGGTCAGTTTGGCTCCTTCTTCTGACATTTATCCATGAAATTGCCTGTGAGAGAATACAAGCTGCCTACATCTGACAGATATTTGGAATTAGTTGCAAAGGTATGTGAACCAGCAGCTGTCTTTTGAAGGAATAAATATGTAAACTTAATGACATACTGCTCTGCTTTGAGCTGTGGTTCATGGTGCATCAATGTGCCAAGAGAAGAAATATGGCTAAGCGGAAAAGAGGGTCATTGTTTTCCCAAAGCATTGTATTCATCACTTTGGCTTATAGGAAGACAGAACTGTTAACTATCAGACATAGAAGATCTTTAAAAAAGTCATTGAGGCAAAAGCTTAATTCCATTTTTAAGGCATTATACAAGAGTAGCTTTCATTCTCTGTGTTTTGTGTTTTCTTCCCATCCCTTTTGTTTTCAGCACAGGACTGCAGGCTGTCCTGCAATTCAATATTCGTTGATATACATTTTTACCCATCAGTAATACAGATTTTAAAACCAGTGTTAAGTGTCAATTTTGTTGATGATGCACAAGGCAGAACAGAGCACAGCTTGTGGTTTTACAGCTTTTTGTCAGCAGTATTGACAGCAGTAAAACCCTGAAGCAGAACCTACACAGAAAGCAGATATGTGCACTAACAAGATGTTATTTTTAGAGTTTCTTTTCTAGCTCATAGCTTTTTACTGGCAATATTTTAATTGGTCCAATGCCAACATAAAAAAATATAACATTTTACATCTGTAATCAAACTACACTTGGGAACTATCTGACCCAGTAATATAATTCCCCTTCTGTATCAATACAAATACACTTAATTAAATATACTCCAGTCTTATCCCAATAAAAGATATATTTCACCTCTGACCAGTCCATAGGTTGTACATTAAGCTCAGGCTTCTGACTGTACAGCAAAAAAACATAATGAGAGAAAAAGAAAGGGAGAGGTTTACATCTTTTTCCTCAAAATATATTTTAAAAAGAAGTGTAGATATAGAAGAAAAAAACACCTCTCGAACATTTCTTTTTCCTCTTATAAAATAGTAACTGCAACTGTCTTAACTTTTAACAAAAATACTGACAGGTAATATCATTAAATTCTCATTACTGGAAACAGCACTTTTTAAGAATGAATGATGATGGTATTAGTTTTCACATACTTAATAACTAAATAGCAAAAGTTTAAAAAGAAGGTCTTTTGTGAGTCATTGACAAATCTAACCTAGAAATTTCACTTTATTGCAGTCATAGGTTAGCAAGCATAGTCCCGGAAGGGACGTCCTTGCTAAGGGGTGCTTACAGTTTCCTCTGGGAACTGATAGAACCTATCAGCTGGCCAGTTTGAATATGGACAATTCTCTAAGCCACTTAAAGTTGTGATCACCTCTGTGATCCACATTTAAGAATAGGCAAACTCCCCCCCAAGCTCTCTCTCGTTTCCGGCGCTGGGACAGGTGGCTGCAGGCCCCGTGTGGGGGCCAGCGGGCCCGGCCAGGCCCTGCTTGGGCCAGGCCGGGCCGGGCCACGGCCATCCTGGAGCCATGGACCTGTTCCAGCCGTGGAACCCCCCCCACTGCCTTGCCGTGGGCAGCCGGAGCGGCTTGGCTCTCCCCCCTCTCCACTGTGATAAGAAAAATTCAACATTCCAGCTGCAAAGCTGCAAGGCCGAGGTGAGATTAACCCTTTTATTGCTGTGAAGAGCTGAAAACCTGAGGGAAGAGAGAGAGGAGATGCTTAAAGCTGAAATTCTGTTGTGAAGCTATGATATATCAGAGTATCCTGTTGTAATTTCATGAAGATATGGGAGGTGGAGTGTTCAACTCGTGAGCAAAAGCACCTGCGCTGAGATAGGCAGATGCTGACGCAGCTGTAATTTCATGAGAAGTTTGGACAGGGAGAGAGGGACCAGATGAGGACTTTTGCTCCAAACGGGAAAGGAGAAAACCTCAGTCCGTAGAGATGAACCAGATGAGGACTTTTGCTCCGAACGGGAAAGGAGAAAACCTCAATCCGTAGAGATGAACCAGATGAGGACTTTTGCTCCGAACGGGAAAGGAGAAAACCTCAGTCCGTAGAGATGCTCCCAGAGATAGTCCTAAAGATGAAGATGATGAAGACCCTTTGCTCCCAGGGAAGGAGAAGGGCCTCTGTTTTTGTTTCTGAACGGCTCAACCTTAAAATTGTACCCCAAAAAACTTCAAGAGTGGACCCTCGAAGGCAGTTGCGGGAAAAGCTGCAAGTCGGGGGAAAGGACTCACACGCAGGCAGAGAGACTCCTCTTCCTAAATGGACTGAACGATATTTGGAAGTGGGCGGCTGTCTCGTTGTGATAATGTTTTCATAGCATGAGCAAGAAGAGACTTCTCTTTCTAAATGGACTGAACAAGGTTATTATGGAAGTGGTAAACAGACTGAACATCTTAAGGGTTGTCTTTTCACATTGTCAGTGGGAGAAGGGAGGAAGGTGGGGGGAGGAGGAGAGTTCTGAAGGTGGTATTTTTTTTTTTTTTTCTTCTTTTAGGTCTGTTAATAAACTTCTTTATATTCTTTCAAGTTTGGTGCCTGTTTTGCATTTCTCCTAATTCTTATCTCACAGCAGATAAACAGTAATGAGTATTTTGGACCAAACCACTACACTAAATTGGTGTTTCCGCCCGGTTACAAACCGAACCCGCGACAATTGCTTATGTCTGTTAAGCGTTTGATCATACTTTGTTTAGCCAATGTGATTTAGCCAATTAAAAAATACTTTATGATCTTGTCTATAACCCTGCTTTTCTCAAGGAGAAGGATCAGGGCAGTGGTAAGTGTTGCACATTTTCACATTGTAGTTCTAGGATTGCTTATGTACGTGCAGTGAGTCCGAGGATCATTTAGTCAGTGCTGCTGAGATCATACCGAGAGTACTGTGCCCAGTTCTGAGCTCTTCAGTACAAGAGAGGCATGGACATTGTGGAGAGAGTCCAAAGGGCCACAGAGATGATTAAGCGCATCTCTACCATGAGGAAAGCCTGAGAGACCTGGGATTGTTCAGCCTGGAGAAGGGAATGTTTGTGGGGGGGGGAAATCCCATGAAGGTTTGTAAATACCTGAAAGGGACGGTGCAAAGAGGATGGAGCCAGGTTCCTTTCAGGAGTTCCCAGTGGCAGGCAAGAGACAACAGGCACAAACTGTTACACAGAAGGTTCCCTCTGAACATCAGGAAGCGCTGCTTTATTGTGAGAGTGACCAAGCTTCAGCACAGATTGTGCAGGGAAGTTGTGGAGATATTTAAAAAGACCTGGATGTGGTTCTGGGCAATGGGGTCTAGGAGACTTTGTTTGAGCAGGTGGGTTGGACAAGATGACCAGACCTCCCTTCTTCTGGAGTTCTTTCCTCAACCATGCTGTGATTCTGAAGTTATAGTAAGAGTTTCCTAATATCTCCCATTATAATTTCAATGCTTTTTTCAAACCTCAGGTACCTAGTGAAATTTTCCCTGTTGGAATATCTGTTCCTGGATAATGGAATTATAGTAATAGTAACAATAACAACAACAACAACTTATAATCTCAGCAAACAAGGTTAAAGGAAAATGTTCAGGTTTACAGAGAGGGAGAGAATAAGAGAGAAGGAAACAGAAAGCAAGAGAAGGAGGGAAAGAAGGAGGGAGAAAGTAAGGGAGGACTAATAATATGATAATTCAGATGGAAAACCCTCTACTTTTGTGCAGATGTGTTCAACCACAGCCTTATAGACTACAGAGGCCAGTAACCTGAGAGAAGCCCCAAGGGTTGCATGGATGACACAGAACAGGATGTTGCCCTGCTTGATTTGTTAGGCACACAGATGGTGGCTGTTGAGAGCACTCTCCAGAACAACTTGTACAGTACAGTAGCAAGGCAAGCAACTAATCATATATTGCTCAGTTAATCAATCATTCACCTAAGAAAGAACAGATGGCACAATTCATAAAGCATCAACTACAAGTGTACAAAAGGGCTCATCGGTATTTCTGGCCTATCCTTGCAATCTATAAAATGGACTTGTTGGTTTCTAGACTGGCTAGATATTCACTGTCAAATTAAATTCACTGGCATGTTTATCTCTTCTGAAAGATCATTTAAAATGAACATATCACTAATAAATTCATTATCCATAAGCTCAGATAAGAATGAGAGCCAATAATAAAACATGTCAAGATAAACTAAATAAACCTTGGGAGTCCCTGTAAGAAATTAACAGAGCAATGGTTCCAACAGTTCTTACAGTGATGGCACAAAGTCAGTGATGGCTTTAACTTGATGTTACTGCCAGAGAGACAGCAAGGTGGAGTGCCTTGTGTGTGGTCCATCAAAGCCCTAAAAAAAGAATGAGACACTGGAATTTGATTTGGTGCCTAAGTCTTAGTACCCTCTCATGAAACCTATTCAGGCTCCTAAAATTCTGTTTCCAAACATGTCAATAATCAATTAAGTTACACGGAGTAACCTATTACCTGTCTTTCCCTTATTATTATCATGATTCACACCTTACCTGTAGGTCTTGGTGAAGTAAACTGTTAGGTTCCATAAAGTAAACCCTCCAAGACAATGGTACAAAAGGTGTGTTGGCAGGAAATGTTTGCCTTTAGTGTGACAAAAGTGGTTGACATTTCCCAATGGGGAATTTTACATGAAACAAACATTAGTTGAAACTTCTGAAATGAACAGGAAATCAACCACAAAGAGCAGAAAGCTGGATATTAATTATGAAATCATGTTCATTCTTGTTCCTTCTCCTTATCTGGGATAAAGAAGTCAGAATTAAGTTATTCTCCAAGGATTAATGAAGTTTCACCATGCAGAGGGAAATAATAATCTTGGATTTCTTTGTTAAAGGCAATGAATCTGGACATCTCCTGTTATTTTGTTCTATTGACTTATGAAGAAGTATAAGTGGTTCCAGCTACAAGGTAGATCAAGTCTTTGTGTTTAGGAAGAAATATCCTTTAACCTTCAGGAGAGCGTACGCAGCTTTATATCCTGCCGGAATGTCATAGCATTTCTAAACAATTAAAGTAAAATCTACCTCTGATGGTCAGACTAGATTTAACCAGCTCCATTTCCTCATCTTGAACAGCGGCACAATAGCAAAAGCTGGTGGGGTTTTTTTTGTTTTTGTTTAGTTTGGTTGTTTTTCTTGTTTTGTGTTTTAAAGGCAGAGTCAATTAAATTGTCATGCTCCTCTAGACTCAGAGACACATGTTCTTTCAGCCCTGTGGTCCTATTAAGTCAATGCGTCTTTCTCTGGACTTCAGTGTATAATAACCTGAAATCTTTACAAGAAAGGTGGAAGGGGAGATTGAAACTTGAGCGTTATAGTGTAATCCTTTTTCAGTCCATGTTAGAACAATTGCCCAAACCATACTACCTTAATTTTGGAAAAAATTACTTGCAAAGGAGTACATCTAAAACCTCTGTCAAGAAGAACATAGGTATCATTTGGTTTATAAGTGGTTCATTTGTCAATGTATCTGCTCTTATAAGAAGTCTTGACTCAGTATCACCAGAACCTGAATGCACCAGTATTTGGGAGCATACTCATTCCTGATATTATATGGAAACTACTAAGATGTGCCCTGTAGCTGTATATATTAAGGCTAAGAGAGAGACAGAATACATTAATACAATTTATAAATCCATTAACTGAAATGTATTTTCTTAATTAATTCGTATTTTCCTCCAAACAATCACCTCTAATTTGGAGATGCAGGTAAATACACTAGAGTAAAAAAGATGCTAACACTAATCTGTAATGTAACTTCATCTATCAAGCTCATGAACCTTTTGGTAAGTCATAAGTATATGTCTGAAAAAAAAAAAAAATTTTTGAATTCATAATAATCACTGTAGTCACCAGAAAAAAAAATCGCTAACTATTTTGGTAAACAGTTATTTAATTAAAAATGACTACAAACTTATTATTATTATTTTTATTATTATTATTAATGATTGAATGAGGCAAAATTTGGGTTATAATAGTAACTAATTTTGCAACATTTGCTATTTCATGCAGCTCATTCACCTTTCTGATCATTGTTTTTAATGCTAATGAAACTTGTTCAGTTAAAAAAAAGGTATTGTTGATGTGATTGATGATATCTCTGATATCTCTGATGTGATGTGATTGATGATATCTCTGACTATATTTTATCTGTGAACAAATGAAAATAGAGATGGATTTTTAGAGTATTTTCCTTTCTTCATTTTTTACACTTCGTTCTTTTTCTAGGTGCAAGTACCTTCAATTACAGATTCCTTCTAATTGCCTAACTGCACTTTGCAAATCACTCTCGAAAGCACATTTTTCATTGGTTCTTTTACCAACTTAAATACCAATAGTCACTGAAGCAACTGATCAATAGTATTATTTCCTTCTGCCACACCAGTTCTGCTCACCAGGGTCTCTGCTCCAGAAAACTTATGTGTTATGTTATTGCCCTAGTCTGAGATCTATTCTGACTAGAGTAGAATAAATGGGCAATCATTTATATAAAAGAGAAACAGATTTCTTATTGATTTTTAAACACTTGAACCCTGGCCTAACTACAGTGTTGTATTATGGCTTCTGGATTTAGTAAGACCAGTTTCTGTTATCTTGACTGCTCACCCAGGAAGCTTCAAGGACTTAGTCTGAACTGGTTAGACTCAACAGCCACAGTTCGAAATTTTTTAATACTTTGTGATGCACGAGTATGTATTACTGTCCTTATGTGTGCTGCAGTAAAGTCACTTAAATATATTGTTAATTTAAAAAAAATAAAAAATTTTTAAAGAAAAAAAGGAGTTTACAATAAAAATAAGTTCAGCATACAGTTTTATTCTGGAATAAGATACTGTTGTTTAGCATTGATATTCAATTCAGGTTTTGCCTTACTGAAATTCTGTCATATGGCTACTTGTGTCCTCTTTCTGCTGCCCAGAGATGAATGAGAGCCACAGAACGCTTATAGGGAGTTTATTCAACCTGGCTTAAGATGAGTGTCTCTTTTTTCCATTAAGGATGCAAGAAATGCTATCTCTTGTGTTTCCAGCTGTGCTAAAATTTAAATCACATTTCAAAGAATTCTTTTTACCCCTCCTGCTCTAGGATGGGTGGCTGTACATGCAGGAATACAAGACTATTTTTTCTAAACCATTTCAGGAATGCAGTTTAGCAATCATGATGTAGCTGCTATATTCTTTTTCATTTCACATAGCTCTGTCTCTTTTTTCCTGTATCCTCTTCCTGTGTTTTCATCTGCCCAACACGATTCTAAAATCAATTGAATTCATGACATGGACTTTGATACACCGATGAAATATATTGTATTTCTGTCTTGTAACCTTACTTGTATTATATCTGAGTACAAACCTGGAAAACCTGGAAAATCAGCAGTCTGGATTAACCATCTGGGACACAGAGAGTGTTAAGCATGTAAGTACAGGCAAGATTTGGGCAGACTGGATTTTATTCTCTAACAAAGGTCATGAAGACATGCAAATATATTTGCAATAGGAAGCTACGTGGGAAAGATGCAGTGCATCATTCTGTTTCTTTATGGAACTATTAATTACTGTCACTTTTATATGAGAGAAGAGACAACCTATGTACTTCACATTTATACAATCAAAAATACCAATTAATGCACTCTAACCATCATACTGTAACTCTTAACTGTCTTTTCAAGACACACCTGTCTATTTTTCATTTACTTTGCATAATATGAAGACCAGCTCGACTCAAGGCAAACATCTTTTATAAGCTTTTATAAGGAAGCATCACATCTCTATTACGTATCATGTATCACTTTCTGTATTAAAACTTAGTACATTTCAAAAACGTATAAGATTGCTCACACATATCCTTTCCATTAAATGTGTTAATTTATATATAAGATACTGTAATACCTTAATAAGCCTCTTTTTACAGATACTTACAAAAAAAGGATGGCCAGTAATTCCCTGTTTTATAGGCCCTCTCGTCCGTCTTCTACCTTACAACTGGAAAATTAGAAGAATTTCTGTTGTATCAATTCAGATTTTGTGCATCAGTTATCTGATGCATCAGCTACCCTGTAGCAGAGAACCCAAGTATCCTAGAATGCTTCCTGCTGTCTAGCACCCTGGGTTCTACAGGACCATTTATGATGATATTTTCACATAATTTTTGTCTTAAAGTTAAAAAGATGTGTTAATAAACATACGAAAAAATTAAGAAGTGACATTATCTCTGATGCAATACTGGTTTTGTATATGTATGTATATTTGCTCTGAATACCATTTTTAATAGTATTTTTAAAATTTGGTTTTTTTGCACTTCTTTGAAATTTTTTAGTGTTTTCTCAGATTCTACAGGTTGAGTATCAATATCTACCACCCATTAGATGTAGCATCAGCATTTGACAAAACTGTTAAACATCAGAAATACTCTCTATGTGAAGGTGTTTCAATTTAGGCTGAGTTAAGAATGGGTAATATATTTTGATGTTGTTCGATTTATTGTCTATTCTGGCTAATGAATATTCAGAAGGATATGAACATTATTCCTCCTGCAGTGTATCATAATAGAAGACACCTTTGCATGTTTAGTACTAAAAGAGAGCATATGGTTGTTGCTTAAAGGCAGTTTAGGTGTGGGAAAAAGTATCATTAACACTAAGATAATCTGTGTTTTCTTTTCACTGGCTATTAACTAATGGGGTTTTTTTCCCCAGCATTTCTGTAGGCATAGTCACCATATTCAATACAATATACATACAGATTATGCAAAGTTTTAATGTAAAGATTTTGAAAGGGGTGTTATAATTCTCTACTTTTCAAATCACATTTTGGTAAGCATATTTATAAGGAGGTTGAACTTTGATTTCCTTAATGTCATGCATAAAGCCAAGTTTAAAATTAGTGTGATCTTACCCAGAAATACACTTTAATAAAGAATGCTACTGAAATTCCAATTTATTTGAAATTTAATCAAATAACACTCATTATACAGTTCTTGCTTATGTATGAAGACACAATCCTGTCATTATCTTTAATAGTTTTCTTCAGACTTTAAGAATTGTTTTAAAAGTAATTCCCAAACTGTAGGTGTTAGGAGGCTTTTTCTACATTATTCCTTTTCTTAAACAGCTACCTTAGTTGAAAAATTACTTGGTTTTGGTTTTTGTCCTTAATGAGAAAGTTGTTTATTAAATACCAGCTAAAAAATCATAGATACTGAAAACTTGTTATATAACAGGCAATCCATCCTCACAAATGTAGCTGTCCCTCAAGATATTCGACTTTGACTTATGTTCCCAGTTCAAGAAATACATATACTGAAGGTTGCCTTTCTAACCACTGAATTAATCTGTAACCATAGAAACAGCTGAACTGACCACTAACTGGGATATTCATCCTGATAAAGAGCTCACCAATTCTGCAGAGGCCTGGCTGTTTCAGGTTCAACATTTCAAGCTCACAGAAAATGTGTCTCTCAATGTTATGATGTACTGGGGGAGAGAAAATATATGTATCACCATGCATTCTCTTGAGATACACTCCTCCCATCACTGAGTTAAATAAGATTTCTGCCTTTTCACTTTCCTCAAATGTTCCTAAAGTACAACAGTGCAAGTTTTGAATATGAGAATTTGTATCATGAGTCATATTCCGGAGTACTTAAGTTTGTGCTCAAAACTGAAATTGAGTACTTAATTAAAGAGTTTCTATCAAGATAGACATGTTTCCTCTTTACATTCTACCAAGTTTCTGCTGAGGACTTTTTAAGGTGATACATTAAAAATCTAGCTCAAAAACCAACCTGTGTTGTTCCATTTCAATGAGACCTGGGGCTTGATGGTTCAGCAGTGCCAAGTTATATGGGATCAGAGCTCTATGCTGATGGGTGCTGTTATTCAGGTTTGTTCCTTCTTTCAAAGAGTGCAAAAATAGATAAAAAACCAAAACCAAACCAACAATTTAAAATGCTGTTGTGTTTTTGGCTTCATACTGGGTTATCAAAAAAGGGCTAAATCTTGTCATGTGGTTTTAGCCAGGGTCTTTTATTTTTACAAGAAGGTAAGTCATTACCTTAATCAGGTATTAAGAAGATTAAGAAGATTAAGAAGAAAAAGATGAGAATTCATTTGAGCATGAAGAAAAGCTTAGGAAAAAACATTAAGCTGCCAATAAGACATGAATTCATAAGGAAGTGGTCCTCTGAAGCACAGATTTTTGTGTAAGTATAGATGTGTGTCTGTGCCAGTAGATGTATACAAAATAATAACTTCTTAAAGCAAGAATTTTTTACAAAATTTTTTTGCTAAACAGGAAGGATCAATAGGGCTGAAGTATCCTAAGCTATCTCTAGTTTGTAGGAAACTAACCAGTAGTTCTTCCCTGTGTGTGTGCTTTTTTAAGGTGGGTATGGGCACTTCTATAAATTCTGTTGGTTTCGGGAGGAAGGAAAAAAGTGGTACTGGAAAACAGTGTTATTGAAAAAAGAAGTCTCCATAAATAATTGAACGAAAAATAAATACTAATGATATTTGACAATATAATAAGCTTGGTTTTGTCATGAACTCTTAAGATCCCCAGAGTCATCTTGGTTACTATTATGAGATATAGAAGTTGTGGGAAAATTCACTGTTGATATGAAGCTATAAAAAACAAAATTACTAGGAGGCATTTATTTTATCTGTGTGGGAGATATAAACCATCACTGAATGATGGACTTTAATGGGAGTTTGATAATATTAAAGAATAGTCTCTAATACCAAAATGCATTCTTGAAATTTCTCACTCCTTTGAGTACTTTTAAAAGGGGTTTAATGAGATACAGAGCATGAGACTGGTTCTCTAACTCTGATCTCTAATTTGATGCTTCCAGTTTTTCTTGCTATTGTGATTTTTGATTCAAAATGAAGCCCCATGCAGGTCATTTCCATACATGTCACACCCTAGTTGTCAGTCATGGGACGCAGGAGTTTGAGATTACTTTTCTTTGGGTTTTGGATTGTTATATTTTGTTTGCTTGTTTCTTTATTTCTTTGTTTGGGTTTGTTTGTTTCTTCAGTATAACCAAGTGAAAAATTTGCCCCTAAAAGGATGATCTAGTAAATATTTACGTAATGTTTTTATGACTAAAGTTATTAACCAAAGAAACAAACAGGCCTTTTTGATTTTCATGAAGTTAACAATTCTACAATGTACAGAGACATAGAGCATGGGGTCAAAGACAAAATTAATTTCATCAGTTTTATACCATGTGTCTGCAGATCATAAAATCAATCAGGAGACTGCCAAAGCTAAAGAGAGTAAAAAAATAAGAGCAATAAAATTTATACAAGTGGGGTTGTTGTATAGGTGCCTAACAACCATTCCACTAAAGATAAATATTGTTGGCTTGTTGTGGTTATTGGAACTTTCAGAATGTGGAGTGTGCAAAGAGCTCATTCTGGTAAAGGAATGGAAATCCCATGGAATGTATCCACACAAGTAATGAACACAAGAGCAGCCTATTCAGACTCCCATGTCCAAGAAAAATTCCTGATTATCCTAAAATCTTTGTTAACAATGTGAAAAACTTCTAAATTATAGTTCATATGGGATGTATATTAAATGGAAAGACTAAAATTTTGGAGTGGAGAGTGAGGGTTGGTTCCAGGATTACTTCCAACAAGGAATTTGCAGGAACAAAGAGTAATCACAAAGAGAAAGAACAACTCCCTCTTAAATGTCATACATAGGGCAAAATCCTTCAAGCTTCAGGCATGATCAAAAATTAGCCATCAGCATCTCATTTAGTCTTAGTAATTTGAATTTCCAAGGAGCAATCTATTGCACATAAAGTCAGCGTTAAAGCCTCAGTGAACCAGGAATTGTAACCTGTTACCTGATCATGCTTTGATATGCCCTTAACTTTACCAATATTTCTCAGCAGGTCTGAAATATTCCATAGTTAAGTTCACTGATTGGCAGCATTTCAGACCTGTGTGAATGTCTGAAATGTCTCTACTGTTATATCTTCATAGATGTAATGTGAATTATCTGCACTTTGCACCTTTTGTTTGCTAGTGCTCATGAGTATTTCAAAGTAGCTAATCTGTAATTCAAATAATAAGTTTTTTAAAAATATTTAAAAAATTTATTGTATAGCCTCTGGTTGTAGTGACATCATTTGTTCTCAAGCCTGTCTTTATTTGATCCATTAGTTAACAGGAAACATGCTCACACAATCACAATATTCATGACCATGCTACTCTCCTTGCTCAAGAGGTAGTCCTGGTCTTTACCTTTACAGAACTGTTTTGGTTTAGTTTTATTCAATTTGGTTTGTTTTTATAGCACAATACTGTTACTGTACTAGTGACTCATAGTTACTAACTTTTATTCAGAGCGTGTTTCCCCCTTTTTACAAATATGAAATTGCAGGAATAGAGAGCCACAGGATAGCAGTCTTCATTTTTCAATAGATTTCCTATCTGGAAATAAGGAATATAGGCTCTCCTCCTGTATCTACTACACCACTCAAAGAACAAAATACTCATTAAAAATCTACAGCATCATCCACAAAATCTGAAATTGATATAGAGGCAGTTTATCAGAACATAATTCAGTGGCTTTAACTATGAAAATTCCTCATCTATTCTTAGGTGAATATCTTCCAATCTTGGAAAATAATTAACTGGAGATTCTATAGGGAGCAATAGCCCTTGCTATATACTAATCCTTCTTCTTTGTGCACTTAATGAGACTTGGTTCCTCCTGGAAAAAATAGCACTGCTGAACTTGCTTAAACTCACTAGAATTTCACTACTCTAGATACCATCTTTGAGACTGTTCCATATATGTAGCTCCTTCATCCTCTTTTGCTAATTACTGTGTGGTGAAAGGCTGGGCAGGCTATGAAGCTTTTTTCTCATTCAAGCTTTTGACTTTGCAGAATGAATAAAATATTTTGTAATAAATCCTTCTTTCTTTTGCATATTTTGAAGAAAACAAAATCAGAAAAAAATCATCATGTGATTTTTCAGTAGTGTTGACACAATTAAGGTCACAGTTACTTGACCTGGAGGTACAAATAGTTGCCTTTTCATGAGTAAACTGTAGAAATTGAAGAACCTACTGTCCCCACAGATTAGTTCCTTCTATCTGCCAGCATCTGTGTGTCTGCAGCTGAGTTGTATGTCAGTTGCATGACACAACTTGAATTCATACCAGTCAATCCATCACAGTATTTTTATCTGTTTTAATTGTAGTTTCAGCTATGTGTACACAGAAGCAGACATTTAAAGGCTTCACTCATGGGACAGTAACAAATGACCATGGGACAGTAATAGTTTCTGCAGACATTTTAAAATTATAACGAACATATGTCCTAATTTTGTGAATGAGAGATGAATGTCAAGGTATCTTTCAGAATGAGTTTTCTGGACTGTGCTTACAAAGTTTTTGCAGTAAGTCAGGTTAATTCTGCGTGTGCTCCAGGCCAGTGATCAGCCACACAGAGCAAGAAGTGCAAAAGGGTACATTCACAAGCCTGATTATCTACGTCCTGTTCAACACTGCTTCTAGGTCAGGCACATTGCCATACAGCTAAATGGTTTCCAGGTTCTTCAAAGTATCAGCAGATTCATTTATCAGCAGATTCACAGGTTACAATTCCTGGTTCACTGAGGCTTTAACGCTGACTTTAAGTGCAATAGATTGCTCCTTGGAAATTCATTTTTGGAAATGAGTAAGACTCTGTTGCACCTGCTTGAAAAAATGGGAGTCTACCCTTAGATACCACTGCTGTCCTCTCATGTCCATTCCCTGATGCTGAGGCTTCCTGCCACTGCTCTGGTATACACTTGCATTCTGCAGCTCTTTCTCTAGCCCCTGCATACTCTAGTCACTTTGCCAAATCGTGCTGCTATCGATTTGCCTTTTAATACATCCATATTTCAATTGGCTCAGGACAAATGCAGGCAAAGGTTTTTTCTGAACTACTTCTCCAGCTCTGTGTTATTTTAGTATGACTTCAGGTCTTCATCTGTGTCTGATTTTTCCTTCTCCCCATTTAAGAAGTGAATAGAGTAAAATATGCTATGATTTCAGTGATACTTGAAAATACTATTTTTGAAATCTAGTGGATCTCTTTGCATTTGTGGTAGCTGATGTTATGCTATGGTATTTAAATTCAGGGGGGGTTTTTTAATCTAAAAATAGGTTTTCTTTTAGTCCCTGTTTCATGGCATAAAGATGCTAAAACTATTTCAAACCCTCTGTACTGATGCTTTATAGATATGGCAGACATAACTGGTTTTATTCAGACGTGCTTTTATTTTAATATGCCTGAGTTATTGGTGTTTAAATGCACTGAATTTTCTTGAAGCATATATCTTCCACAATTTTAAATAGTTAATGTTTAAAAAAGTTAAACTGGCAAAAAAAGAGCAGAAATTTTTAATACAGAAATATGCAATAAAACAGGGAGGGAGTTGCTATTATCATGGACTATATCTCTGTGATTTCATTTGCTCAAGTAATATCCTTTAAGCAAAAAACTGCTAAAGTTATGGTAGAATAAGAAATTTACATTTGATGCATATTTTCATATATGCACATATACATGCATACACAAAGTTATATTCATAGAGAAAAAAATACATCCCAACTTTTTATATAGAACTATGGAGCAGCACATGAGTTCACATATTTTTAAGAATTCATGACTTTTTAAAGACTTATGAATCTAACTTTGAACCATCCTCAAAATTAAAGCTATAAGTTCATTTGTCGAGTAAATGGGGAAAGTACATGTTAGATGTATTATTTTAACACTCCTCTCTCCTCAGAATGGGACTGATCTCATTTGCAAAGTTTGATCATTCTTGTTCATATCTAAGAAAATTCCCAAAGTCTCCTTGGATAGGAGAGGCAGAGAATGATAAAACAGGGGTTATTTTAACACAGCTCCTGTTGAATTCAAAATAATTTTTCTTTAAGTAGAAATTGCTTAACTTCTCCTATTTGCATCATTATGAATATATTTTCCTTGTGTTTCTGCTGTAATTTTCAGAGGTCAATGGAAAAAATATGCAAATACCAGAAAACTGTGTTATTACCTCATCAAGAGTGAAAGCCTGAACTTTATTTCAGTGACTTTCATTTGCAATTAAAGCTCAACTTTCCCAACAGGATTATAGTATGTTTAATTAAAAATGAAGTTCATGATAGCCAAATACAACACACCGAATCAAATGAAAACATCCCTACCTTGTAACCTTGTCTTCTAAAATTACTGATAAAGCATGAAAAGGAATTTTGACTTCTCACATTTTGTTCTTCAAAGCAAGCAATTTATTACTTGATCACTTCAGGGAGATTGGTTTCAGGCTTAAAAAGCGAAGATCTGTATTATGCAAACAATACTTTATGAGTTTTGCTGTTGTTCTGTTTCTTCCACCAAGTGATCAAAGAAAACTAAAAAGGTGATCAATCGTCCACCATCAAAGCAATTAGTAGTAAATGATTCAATATTCGAGTTATGTGTACACTGATATTCACAGGTGTTGTGGCTTAATCCCAGAAGGCAGCTAAGCATCACCCACTCACTCACTCCCCCAGTAGAATTGGGAGGGGAATCAGGAGAGCAAAAGCATGAAATTATCCATGGGCCAATATCAAGACAAGGATAGGAAGAAAATCTGTACATACAAGCAGAGCAAAAAAGGAGTTAATTCACAAATTCCCTTTGTCAGGCAGATGTTTAGCCATTTCCAGAGAAGCAGGGCTTCACATGTTAACAGCTACTTGGGGAGAGAGATGCCAAACACCCCCTGCTTCCTACTGCCCCCCATTTTGCTGTAGCCATGTATCCTCCGAGCCAAAGTAATGCTTATGTGTGTATTATATACATCAGCAGATTACATCTGCCTACACTGTTCCACCAGGATGCAGGGCAGTTCGATTTTGCGTTGGTCGAGTTCACTGCAAGAGAAGCTGAATGACCCATGGGGTGAATGGGAAATAGTGCCGTTCACCTGGCACAGAATGACTTGTGAAACGCTGGGACCTGCAGTGCACATCTTAGCTCTCAGATCTAAGGCCCTCCAAAAAAAAAACCAAAGAAAATTAGGGGGCAATTTAGGAAACAAGACATGAGAGTATATCTGCATAGTACCAACCCCTAAATCAATCTGCTACATTTGAGATTGTCTTACACTACCATTTAAAAAATCTTATTATAGTTATATATATAGTCTTTGAATGTTTTATGCTATTATCTGCTTCCATGGTCTCTCCGGTAGTGTACTTGGTCAACTATAGTTTTAAATCTAAACAATAATGAAAAATGTTGCACATTTTTGGTCTGTAAAACAATAAATGTCAGCTGCTCTCAGACTGTAACTCAAGACAATTAACTGGAAGACAAAAAATTGCTTTTTCTTTCCCCTGCTGCCAGAGCTGTAAACTCTTTGCCAAATTGCCTTATAAGAATTTAACTTCCCTACTGATTAGTTTGACTCATATTAATTTTAAAAATATCTCAACTGCAACTTACTAAGCTATAAAAATATTGCTTTTCCTAGTATGAAGACATCCTGCTTGTTATTTTTAGTTCAAATATTTAAAAAAAATAAATTTATTAATTAATAATTCTGAAATCCTAATAGAAAGAATATTTCTGTTTTATTATCTTGTCATCAAAACATCCTTATGGTATCTTAGGGTAGTTTTTAGGAGCAAGATTTTTTTTCACTCCCCAAAACCTGTTTTAGCTACAAAACTTAGGCTTACAAAGAAGAAAGTGTTCCACTTTGGATTCCAAATTTAAGCTACATTTTCTATTTCATTTTAAGACTAAATTATTTCCTTTTAACTATATGCAGAAGAATATAGAAGAATATAAAAGTTGTTTCCTGCCTGGTCTTTTTTTGGTTGGTTGTTTTTTGTTTTTTTTTTTTTTTTTTTCTAATGTTTTAAATTAGTTATTGACAAGTTCAAACAGGCCATTGGAAAAATGTTCTGTGTGCATCGTTGTGTAATATTATTCAGTACTCTGGAATAACCAGAAGAGGGACACGAGAAAATTCAAACCATAGCTCCTGATAAAGGAATACAGGACAGATTTAAACGATTTGATGACTAATAAATGATTTGTCATTCAAAAGAGGTGGTAGAGGCACAGATGTATGGAAATTGCAAGTTTACACTGGCATGCTAAAATCTTTGGAAATAGATGAGGGAGGTCAGCTAAAAGGAGTGCTGAGCTAATTGGTTTGGACTGTAGGCTCAGAGGTAAGCTGGTGGTCTTGGCTGGAACTACAATGCCAAGCAGAAGGCAGAGTAGGAAAAGGGTGTGAATGTGTTGGGACGCCAGTGGAGAGCTGATAAGGCCAATGGTTATTTCAGGAGTTCACCATGTAATATCTTTTTGTAGTGATGTGTTAAACAGGGTAATCTGTTCTTCATGCTGAAGATGATATGGTGTCAGCATAACTGTTACCATTTTTTCAGGACTATTTTGTTTCTTCTAGAAATACTACAGTAATAGATCCAAAAGCTTCTCTTTCTTAAGAGACAATGCAGTTGTTTTGTAATGTCAAACTAAGGTGTTTCTATGAATAAAGCACAACAGATTTTGCTGCCCTTTAAACATATTTTGACTGGTTTCATTATCCTGCGTTTACTACTTATCAAATCTGACTTGTAAGTAGCAGTGTACTTCATCACCAGCAAAGCTTGCATAAATAAAAAACTTATGAGTCTAAAGTGATAATTACCACAATTTAATGAATCACATAAATCATTTATAATGAAGGGAAATAAACAATGATTCAGAAATGAACACATTAATAACTTGGGGTGGTTTTGTTTCCAAAAGCAATGAGTAGTTTAATTTATATGGTGTGTCCATAGACAGTATAACTGGAATCCTATCATTGAAATAATTAGTAGTTAATCTAAGGGGATGAACATATCTAGCAGAGTCCAAATTGAAAAATGGCTATTAAAATTATCATTAAACTAAGAACATTACTATAAAATTATAGTAAATGCTCAACATAGTTATAAAGAAAATGCAAAATCTTCAAGAGATCACTTACCAAACATAACATCTTTTGGTCCCTCTTCAAGCACCCTACCCACCAAAGTTATTTTTAAAAAGTTCCTAAACAGAAAATGGAACTTACTTATTTAAATAAAAAATTGGACATTTACAAGAGAGAAATAATAATAAAAATAAGCCCTGGGATTTTCTTTGCCTAAATTTTTCATTTAGATATGTTGGATGAGTATGACCTGGGTCTGACTCTAGATATTGGAGGTTTTGGCTAAGGACCATTATCATGGTGCTTCAGAGCAGCACCTGTCTTCCTCAGTGAGATAAAGAGATGAAAACCAAATACCTAAAACTATAGTAGTTATATTGAACAATTGGTGGATTGCATTTCAAATATTTTTTAATGTATGTAGAGAAACTAGTTTCAATGTATATGAAATGGTGACTGGATTTCTAGATACACTTACGAATAATCAGAATGCAAAAATAAAATACTAGAACATTTTAAGTATATCAAAATATTCTAATACACTATACTAGATCCTGACACCCAGCCACCACCTGACAGCCTTCTGACTTGCTCACAAGAAAGCATACCAAGGTTTTCACTGGGTATAGAATGTTCTTGGTGCCTTATTTCGCTTTTTCTACACAAAAGAGTTCGGCTCTTTCGTCAGAAAAAAAAATCAAAAAATAAACAATACTCTTAGTTATTTAAAGTTAAGTAAATAGGTTATTTAAAGAGAAAGCATACAAAGTATTGAATTGTTTTGTTTTTTGCCTTTTTCTTTGAAGGTATTTAAATACTGGGTCCATGGTGTTAATATAAAAATATAATATAGGGGATGCTTTTCTTTTTCCTTCCAGCACTGGAGGAAACCTCTTTGTAATAAAGAGGAGTACAGAAACATAGAATGAAGGTCTCAGCTTACAGGGCAACTGAGCCCCTATGTTTGAGCACCCAGTAAATGTCAACTGATAGATTAAAACTGGCAGAGAAGAATGGTTGGCAACATGTTCAAATAATTCACAAAATACAACAGGGCATGTCATTGTTTGTGAAATTCTTGTGACTGCCAGATGTCATTCAGGTTTGCACTTGATAACTCATGGAAAACATTACATTTTTTCTGTTCAGTAAGAAAATATAAAATTGTCTCTACACTTACAGTTGCCAGCATTAAAAGTAATAATGATCTTTGAATTCTATCTATGTTATTTTTGATATCAAGTAGCCTAATGAAAGCTGACTGTCATTTCTAATACACAGTATTTCTGAGAATAAATGCAGCCATGCTGGTGAAAACTTAATTAAGATAAATACCCATCATTTATTCAGTTATATCAGTATAAAAATTTTCAAAATAAAATTAACACCTACTCAACAGACCTCAAAATGGCTAAATTGTGTACAAATAGACTTTCTGTGAAACTTCTGAGGACACAGTTTATTTTCACCCTCATGAATAAGTCATATATTATATTACTATTATGTCTACAGTTTCCTTTAAAGATATTTCCTTATTTCTGCTTTTTACATAAATTAAAAATATCTATGTCATGAGACCTGATCAAACAAGAGCACAATGATTCAGTCATACTTTTTCTTATGAAGTTCTGTTACACCATCCCATAGATGAAATGGCCCAAAAACAAGTTCTTTCCTTGCTTTGTGACATGCCATTAAAAAACTATATAAATTGTATGGTACCAAAAAGCTTGGTGTCTGATGCAGCCATGTAGCTGTCATGCTACTATAAATACCTCTTCATTATTTCACTAATTGCCTTTAAAGATTTCTGTGCTTTAAAGAATACACACTAGTTCTATGCTATATGCTGTGGGGACAGACAATGTCACAAAACAAATTGTAGGAATATGAGCTATAATAGTAGCTTATTTTTGAACTTTGGATCCCTTTAGAAATTACAGACATCTCACAGTTTCTGTTACGTGAGGACCAGATGGCTCTGCTTTGGGATAGTAAAAAACACAATCCCAAGACAGCATTAGCAGATGTCTAGACAGCAGCTCCAGCTGACCAGACAGGTTTGCTCTTCTTTCACTTCACACAGACAAAGCCAGGAATGATGCAAGACAACGGAATAAGCCATAAACACTATGGCTACTGGGTATAGAGAAAATTATGTAAAGACTTTAAGCAAACAAATAAACAAATAAAACTCAAACCTCAAATACATTATACTTGTTATTTTTTTTTTTTTTGGTGGGGGGGAAGAAATGGAAAGGGTAGGAAAGTGTATAGGGAAAGAAGAAATTGGATTTTCTTTCTTAATGAGAGAGAAAAAAATCTTTTATTCTGGTGCAGGTGCTTATTTCCTTATCAACTACAATAACTCAATTTGATAACTACAACTGTTGCTTTAACTAGAAGTATATTGTTTATGTCCACCTAGTGTTCTGACTAGATCTCCTGAAGCCCTAAATCAATACAAGTCTACTGAACCAAATAGCATTTTTGGGTTTTAAACTGTTTGGGGATCACCTGACACCCCTTATAATTCTTTTTTTTTTCTTTAATATAAACAATAAAAAAAAAGACTGCACTTTTATTTCTGTGACTGACATTCTAATAGAAATTAGAACCTAAATAACACAACATCTGGAATACTGTACAGGCATTAAAGGAAAAAAAAAATTAAAAGGAGGATTGTGCAGTAAAACAAGACTAAAACACAAGGGATTTGGTTATACTCACAATCTTCTTACATATTCTCTTTTTAGCTCTAAGCAAGTTGTTTCCTTCCTCACCATTTCAGTTTACTGCTGGATATTTAAGACATAGGATGAGAGCAAAATTCGCTTCAGATCTACATCTCCTTCTCCCTTTCCAAGTCCAGATATGTCTCACAAAATCTTGTACACTCACCAAGCTCCTATTGCTCTTTGCTTTTTACCATGAGTGTCATGGAAAGAAAACAGAAGAGCATCTTCCAAAGGAAACTCACAAAATACTGGTCTAAATAAGCAGAGGAACTGTGGTTTTGAGATGGCCTACATAAAGGTGAAAATGCTTTGAGAATGTTGATTGGAAATATGGGAGGGAGAATATTTCAAACGTGCCCCTTATATTCAAAATGCAAGTTGGTTTTTCTGACATGGAGTGTAATATTGTTTTTCCTGTTCTCCATGGAGAAATAACATCATAAAGTATCTCTGTGGAAGACCTTATTTTGTTGGCAAACCTACTGAAAACCCAGTGGTGAAAGAATAATAGGTGATAAAGAATTTTTTAACTCATATTGTTGGTCCTTCCAGAATAGTCTGAATCTTTTTTTGCAATACCTCTACAAAACTATGCAATTTCCTATTGCTCTCTTTGAGCTTCAGTTTTCTTTGTAAAAGTTTGTCATAATTTGTTAGCAGTAAGCTCTTACTTGCTCTTTTTTATTTTTAAGAAAATTAAATTACTCTTGAACTCTAGATGTTATTGCTAAATTGCCTTATGAGGAGGAATAATTGCAGTCAGACTGGTTTCAGACTCCTAAGCCATCTGTTGTTAGTGGTATTACACACATAGGATTTGATCTTCATCTCTCGTGTATACACATATTACATCAGCATGATTAATTCCTAAATTTGAAGTAACAACCCATCCTGACAGTTTACATCAGTAGATTAGGAAGTTTTCAGATACTCTGATTGGGATGATTGACCCATGGGTGTTAATCAATAGAAAATGTGAGTTTCTGAATGGATGACACTCTGACCAAATATATTTATGAATGATGTCTTACATAGAACTGATTGCTATTCGTATTCATAGTGCATTTGATGTTTAAGAGTCACAAGCTCCTGTAATCTATGTATATGTATTCTGATGCAGTTACCATCTTCTGATTTTATCTGTTTAAAGACTCCAATTCACCTCAGGGAACTTTTGAGCCATATATATAAACAGCAAGGCCTCACATGACAAATGTGACGCAGGATTGTAATAAAAAAAGAATTATGTATGCATGCAAAACATTGCACCAACAACCCTTATAATGCATTTTCAACGCCTGTGAGATCAAATTTGCATGGATGGAGGTCAAGAATCACAGATTTTTTACACTCACCGTGTGTAGATGGGCTTTTCACTTTTCTGGCAAAAGTATAACTTTACTGTCATCTGTCTTTAGATCGCAATTTGCTTGTCATGTTTCCTTCCAAATTCCTTCCTTCCTTCCTTCCTCCCTTCCTTCCTTCCTTCCTTCCTTCCGAATTCCTTCCGAATTCCTTCCTTCCTTCCTTCCTTCCTTCCGAATTCCTTCCGAATTCCTTCCTTCCTTCCTTCCGAATTCCTTCCGAATTCCTTCCTTCCTTCCTTCCGAATTCCTTCCTTCCTTCCTTCCTTCCTTCCTTCCTTCCTTCCTTCCTTCCTTCCTTCCGAATTCCTTCCGAATTCCTTCCTTCCTTCCGAATTCCTTCCTTCCTTCCGAATTCCTTCCTTCCTTCCTTCCTTCCTTCCTTCCTTCCTTCCTTCCTTC
>NW_024580666.1:12231251-12241201 GCF_017639235.1 Corvus kubaryi | reverse complement strand
TTCCTTCCTTCCTTCCTTCCTTCCTTCCTTCCTTCCTTCCTTCCTTCCCCCTTAAAGTAGAAGTCTGGAAAAGCCCTGAAAGAAAATTTCAAATTTTGGATAATTGGAAAAATTGAGTGTGCTTGGTACAGGAAGAAAAGAAAAAATCAAGGCAGTATGATTTATTTACAGAAATTTGTATTCTGGCATTCACCAGAGAAGGTATGACAAAGGAATACTTGCTCAATAGTCCTTCCTATTTTTTTCTGAAAGCAAAACTGAGGCAAAAATAAGCACATAAAGAAATCAGTGTTGATTTAGCTTTGTGTTCCCTTAAGGAGTCTAAGACTGGAAGGCAGATAAACAGTAAAATAGGACAAGATCATATCTCAAATTATCTCTTGCCTTTCAAACAATGTTTCTACTTATTTGCTCACTTTTATAACCAATTTTATCTTTGTTATTATCCCAGTCTTCTCACATTTCATATGGACTGGGAAAATCACCAGTGAATTAATAAAAGCAAAGGAAAATTTTCCAAGCAGGTAACAGTCATGCAATTTAAATCCTACGGTAGTGGATTGCAGAATCACTGAAAATCACAGATTTTGTTAGAACAATTTATTCTACATAAGCTCCCAAAAGAGTTACCTGAACTATCTTTCAGGTTTATATGTAATATTGAGGATATTTTAGAGACTTAATGTACTCTTTTCAATAATAAGCTTCTGGTCAATCAAATTAAAGTTCCTCTCCTGTGTAGAGGTTCCCTATAGCATATAAAGAGCAATTTAAACATCACCGGATTTTGATCCTCTCTTTACAAAATTTTTGCATTCTACCATGCAGTGCTTGTGTGTGACTGGAATCATCTGTAGGGGCAAAGGCAGGCAAGGTCAGGTGCCAGATTCACACCATGGTGGAGGCTCTCGTTCACACCATGGCCTCAGCACATGCAGAGCTCCTAAAGGGCAGGCAGTGCGTGGTGATGAGGACATCAGAGAGCTGCTGGGAAAGGCCAGGTTTCCTCTACGTTGGGGACACATCAAGGGCCAGGAGTAGGTGCTGCAGCTTGAGAGTATGGTAGGACAGAAATGAGAGTGGCGTGCTGGAGTTGCATTGGCCTCCCAACCATTTAGGGTTACATGAATTCCATTCTAATAATTTGAAGTTGAAATTAATCAGGAAGAAATAGGATAATTATGATTGCTGGTAGTAGCTAATCACACATTTAAAGATATGTGCCGCTTAGCTCAATGGTGTTGTTCCAGCACAGGGTGGCTTTGAACCAGTCAAAAAAGACAAGATTAAATCTTGCTGGCTGACAGGCAATCTTACAAATAAATAATTAAATAATCAATATATTAACTGTATGTGCATTAAATCGCTGAATATTAAGTAACTTGATTTCATAACAAATATCTTTTCAGATGAGACCTTTGTTCAGTCACTAGGGCTTTTTGTATTTCATTACTTTTTCTTCTTTGTAGGACATAATTTGACAGATCTTTACAATAAGTTCAAGTCCCATGTTGCTGACAAAATTCTGAGATAGGCTTCAATAGACATTTTAAAAAGTTTATCAACATTTCAGAGCCCTCCAGGAAGATTCCTCTAGATGCAGACAGGAGATATAAATTAAATAGATAAAGATATTTTTTTTTTTTTAATGTAATCCTGATGGCAAAAAGATCTGCAAAGGAAGAAAAGAGGTTTTTGTCTCAGCTTCAAGGAGTCATGGCAGAATTTTGAGGTCTGACTAAGAGCTCTTTGGCAATTCAGCAAGAAGCACTAACTCATTTTAGTAAGATTCACCTGGTTATAAATGGCAGCTGGTTGCCAACTTTTGATTGGGCTAGATAATCTCCATAGGTCCTTTCCAACTATAACAGTTCTGTGATTCTGTGATTTTGTGACCTTCAGGTGTAAGTAATGTGAGATGCCAATAAACTGCATGTATCACTTGCCCTTTTGCCAGATAATGCTACAAGAGTAATTCATACCATACCAGAATGGGAAATGCTTCCCAAGACCTGCTCAGCAGTGGGCTTTTTTTCCGGATAGGGTGATATTCTCCACAAACACAGTTCCTGGAAAGCTCAGCAAAGATGGATGTAGAGGCCAACACTTAGCACACATTGTATAAATTTATTGTTCATTGGAGCATGAAAGATCTAACAGGATGCAAATGGTCATCCCTCTAGATAAGAATTGATCAGAAAATTCACAACTGGAGAAACTGCTGGTCGGAAATTACTGTACAATGTCATTGGAACCAAGTGAGTTTTGCTATAAATGAGCGAGAGCAGAAATATTGGGCTTTTGTGAGAGCTAAATTGCATTGCATGGTGGTTGTCAGCCTGTCAGTGAATGAGATTAAAGCAATTTCTATTGTATAGATCTGTCCAGAAACATAATCTAGGAGAAAATGCTTAGATGAAAACTATAAAAACTGCAGTTAGACTGTAAAACCTAATCAGCATTGATTGGTTGAAGGTTTAGGTTTTCTGCACTAAATTTTTTTTTCTTTTTTGGTCTTAATAGGTCTTAGGGTAGGATTTGAAAGGAGTGAAAACACAATCATCATTGATTTTTCTTTTTAATCTAGAGTCTTCAAATATTTACAGATTTATGATTCCTTTCTTTTTTATTTATTTCTAATTATTTCCTTTCAAGAACTTCTCCAGTGTCAGCATGCACACACACTAAGCTATTATAGTCTTCATAATACTAATATTGTCATGTGTCTGATTTAATTACATTTACAGGCCAACACTTTTGTCTTAAAATAATTCTTTTTAGAAAGATTGATCACAGCATTGAAATTTGACATTAACAAGAGAACCTATAGACAACGCTTTAACTGCATGATTTATACTCATCTGTGAAGTGGATTTTTCTCTGCAAAATAACACTGAGGTTGTAAAAGGCTTTCAGGAGTAGGAAAACATTGCACTTCATGGATTTTAAAATCGTTCTGAGTTTGTCTCCTTTGTTATATTACATAATTGATTCTTTATTCCGGTATTATATGTGGAAGTTGCAAATTCAGTATACGAAAATCAGGAATTATCTCAAATTAACAATAGAACAAATAGACAGTTCCGCAACAAAAGCCACTATTACAGACTTTTAATTGACCCCAAAGATTTTAGAGGTCAGGCTCTGGCAACCAAGCTAACCAAGTCTTGGGGTATGGGAATAAGCTAGTTGGCTTTACCATGGCCTTTCACATGTTTAAACAAAAATAAATACTTAAGTACTCTACTGTGTTAGGAACGATAGCTGTACAGAGCTTTGGACAAATCTTTCCATAGTCTCTTTCACTGAGGAAGGTGTTTGCCAAAATGTCAATGTGGTAAGTGAGGATTCAGAGGAGTTCCTCTCTACAAGGAGAGGATCAACACTAAATTTTGATCTGGTGTCCATTTTACCAATGTAAAATCTGACATTTGATAATGTTTACAAAGTCCTAAAAACATTTATTGTATTTAATCAAATTATTAATTTAATCTACCCACATATAATAAAATAGGTGAAATGAGAGAATAATAATTATTGCCGTACACTGTAATTTTTTTTCTGAAGTCCGTGAATCAGTCCAGTTTATATAACAGAATATATAACAGAATATATAACAGAAAATGCTCACTATAGATTTTTTTAAGAATAAATGATGAGGCAATCTGCTAGAAGTATGGAAATAATTTTCTGACAATATTATTGCTTTTCTGTATGCATTTCCAATTTATTATATTCCTGCTGTTTCAACACTGAGCCACACACGGAGAGACAGAAAAATCTGAGGGAGTCTGAATTTTCATCCACATGTTATTACCAATATGGATTACTTATTGAAGTGCAGTTTCAAAATTTGGGAGAAATTTGCTAACGAACTGTTTAGGCCCTAAACTAACATGAAAAATTTAAAATTGAGAATTTAAATTTCTTTCAAATTGTTAGAAATGGGGAGACACTTAAAAGTAACAGACACAGTAGTGAATATGAGAAATTCTCAGAAACTCTCTTTCTGATGTGGTTTTCTAGCCTGAATTTACAAGCATTCACAAGATGGTATTAGAACTGAGAAGAAATGTTCAAAGCCATTTGTAGTCATCACAAAGCAGAAAAGAAATGAGCACTCAAAACAGGTAAAACGTCTTCTTCTACTTGAGAACAGGTTCTTCAATTAGAAGAATAGTCAGATACTAACTAAACATTTATAATATTTAAATTCTTTCTGCCTGAGCACTAGCACCAGGAGGCGAAAATTAATCTCCAGCACAACTTGGTATTTTTTTAAGTACTTTTATAAACCTGATTAACAGAAGACTTTTCCACCAGAGATGAAAACAACTACTGTCAAATAGTAATCATAGATGCCAAATATAGTAAAGTTGTCTATCCCTTTTCCTTTGTACCGCAATACTATCTTCCTTTGCAATTTGTCAGGATAAATACCCTTCAAGGGAAAAGCAGTAAAAACTTGTTGGGATTACTCTGGGGTCTTTTTGCATTTTTAACAACCAAAATAAAAAAAGGTGCCAAAATTTTTGTGAGCTATGCTTCAGTACCAAAATACAGTGGAGGACTACAGATAAGAAGACATTGAACCCCTGAAGCACCTAGCAGTAGTTACTGTGAGCTTCTCAGCTGAGTTCTGCCCATACATCCATCATTAGCACTTCCTATATTGCTAGGGTAGTATCAGACCTCACAATGTTCTTTGTCCCGAATTCCATCTCCAGAGAACTATTTTAAGAGCAGGCTATCTGCTGAAATGTTCTAGAGAACAGTGTAGTTCAGTTTCTGGTTTAGGCAGAAATTTTCATCCCTTTCTATCAATGTTTGTAGACACATGCTTCGAAAAGTCTGTAGACTAGACCAGTTGTCACTACAAATAAACCAAAGTTATCTTTGCATATCATGTACTTATTTCCAGTTAGATTGGGAGACAAAGAGACTGAGTTCTTAAAAGGAAAAGAACTTATGCTGCTCTGGCTCTTTTAATTTCTGTGGTAGTCCTCAGATATCTGTGCTTGGCAAATTACCATTTGGATATTTGTCAATTGGAAGAGGCTACATGAAGTTGTGTGATGCACCTAAAAGTAACACTTTGTATTCAGAAAACTATAATATTTGTGAATTTACTCAGATTCCATTTGGGTTTAGATATCGATACAGATAAATAATTAATTATATTAATTAAAATAGTCTATTGATTTAAGTTTTCCTTTATATAAAGCACAAAACACAATTTTACTACTTACTACTTTTTATTTGGCAAACTTTCAGCAGAAACATGAAATAGGCAATGTGAGAAAGACGGCTGTACTACTTCTTTAACATAACTGCATGGACTTATTCTTTCATTGACTCTGCTAGATTCAGACAAAGTGGTGCAAAGTTCCTGCCACAGCAGATTAAGCAACATCATTCTTAGTTTTAAGACAGACCTGCCAATTATAGAATCTTTTTTTTTTTTGGGCATTATGACTCCATTGGTGAGTGTTGGGTACACTAGTTTGGGGGTTCAAGTATCCCACTGGCTGATCAAATGTCTTGGAGTGACTTTATTATGCTATATCCCCTATCGCCTGCTCTATGCCCAGACATAAATCCTGTGCCTTTCTGTGCCTTTAAGCCAGATCCGAAAGAGAGGGGGGAAAGGTGATGGAATTCCTTTGGTGGCTGTGTTCAAAAACACAGATAACTCACTCGATCACCCCAGCTCTCAGCTCTGAAGCAGGGAAGAGACTTGCTTTCTTTTGCTTTTTAGCTAGCTTCTTATTTGTTAGCTGAAGAAAGGAGTTTTCCCAGGACTGTGGCTTCTTCTTTTTCTGGAGCTGTTCAGCTTTGCTCCAGTCCAGAACACCATCACTGGGAGGCCCCACACCATGGCCTGGAGGGGCCCACGCCACACCCCAGCTTCAGGGAGCGCAGAGCCACACCTACAGAAAGGATTCTGAATCTACCAGGTCTTCTCCACAGTGACAGGTTTTGTTATTTTGCATTATTCATTTTGTGCCTGTGTGCACTTTGCTTGTTAAATAAACAGCTTTTTTTTTTTCACTTTCCTCCAAGAAATTTCTTTCCGAAGCTGTTGGGGAGGGGCTGCTGAAACCTGCCTTCTATTAGAGGACACATTCATTTCAGATGTTTCCTCCCAATTTGTGTCAAACTGAGACAACAAAACAAGTGATAACTGACCCATGATTTAAAAGTAATTAAAATTAAGAATATTTAAACTTCCTCTGAAAAGTGAAGAAAAACTAACAGGTGAAGCAATAAGCAGCACTGAATATATTTTTGACCTAGAATTTGTCCTTGCATGCTTCTGAATATCATTTTCATTAGACCCCCTGTTAAAAAACAGAGTGCAGTGCTATAAAGGAGCAAGGGGTACAAGTAAAAGAAAGTGGTCACAGATGAAAAGAGTATAAAGTTATTTTTAAAATGCCATATAAAAAAAGAATATATTAAAAAAATTGTCAGGACACAATTGCTAGTCTAAATAGAAAAAAATAATGAGGTAAAGGAAATACCCATCAGAGAAAAAAATTTCTGAAGGAAAGAAAAAGCAAAGAATCATTCCACTGAGATTTGACAACATCAGGGAAATGTGTGAGATATTAGCTTGCTGGGTACGAAGGCTGTAGAAACGACAAACAACGGTAGGAGGAATGAAAATTTCTCTCAAAAAATAAATGACTTGTTCACCAACAAGACTGAACCCTGGTTATTGGTATTCCTCAGAGCCCTATTCCTAGAAAAATAGTTTGGTGTTCACAATAATTTCTCAGCTAAAACTTGATTCCACAGCTTTGCTTAAGCATTTTTCATCAGTTGTTTAACATCTTCCAGTCTCAGACACATTTTCTTGGAATAACTAGTCAACATGATCCATACAGTAGGTTAGAAACCCAAAAGCATTTTATGTGCACAATAAAATACATATTTCAATAGAATAATGTGAAAGAAATTAAGACTGGAGAAACTAGGTGAAAATATCCTTGACTTTGATTGTAATGTCTTCTAAACAAGTACTTGGATTAAACTAATTTAAATCCTTGACTGTTCCAAGAGCTGATTTTGTAACAATTTGATACCGCAGTAACATGGTGAGTCAAGACAATTTGTGAGGCATATTTAAAGGTCAGACCTTGTTTTCTCAAAGTTCAGGAGTAAAATTGCATATGTAGAAATGTGATATGTTTTAGGTACAGTGGATGGTTCTTTGCCAAGCTCACAGCTTTTCAAAGTTCAAGGAGCTCAGTCTAAAGTCCCAATTACTGAAGGGAGCACATGCTTTCAACACAGTAAGGAAGCTTCAGGCAGTATGGATCTTTTTACAAGGATAATATCCATACTGCGTGAAATGGAACTTTCTTGGGGATGCACCTGAAGCCATGGAACTCTTGCTCCTGACAGCAAGTCAATCACAAAACATGAAATACAACATGCTCCATCCTCCCCATGGTAAACACAGATCAGTGTGAGCACTTTGCTTCTCTCCTTCTCCTCCTCATCATCCCCTGAATATCAGAAAAATGAAAAAGTAAATAACATCTGGTATGAAAGCACAAAAGAATAAGAATGTATGTATGGAGAAGCGTTTTAGTCTTCCACCAATCTTGAAAAATTAAGAATACTAATGGGGCATGTGTGAAGAAGGGAAGATACTCACAAAAGCTCTAAAATGCATCTCTTTTGAGCATGATTTTTATGAGTTCATTAGTGTCACTAATAGATTCTCCAAGAAATTAATTTTCCTTACTCTTATTAAATTCAGAATTGTAAACTTTTTGTTAATGCCTAAACAGAGAGTCAAGATAGCAGAAATAAAGCTGATAACCATCTTCATGTCCTCACACAGTGCTTTGTAGAACGAAAACACAAAATATGCAGTGGATCTGCTAGACTTATAGAAAAGCCACAGTGTAAGAGATGTTCACAGTATGAACACAGCATCTTATGCTTATTTACTTATCCTATAATGAGAAAGTTCCCAACCAGATGGTGTGACCAAGCCTCAGGAGCCCTCAGTGAGATGTCTGGAAATTGATGTGGCTTTTTCTAGGTGGAAATAGAAAAACTAAACAAACAGAAATAAAATAACCCTCCAAATTTAGTAGAATGGACCATATCCTTCAATTCTACCTTGCATGCCAAACAGAGCACTTCAAATAAACAGAGCATGACTTCATTTTTTAAATAGAAGAGTAATAAAAAAGTATATTGATTTTTTTCAGACATTTATAAAGTGAAAAAAAAATCTTTCTTCACACATATGCATGTACTGTATTTCTATTGTCTATCATATCCCTACTGTTTTCTAACCAAGGGGAAAGCTGCAGCTTCTTTAAAACAAAAGTTTAAGTACGACCAGAATTTACCAGAATATTTTAGAACTTGGGGACATGTTTGCTTACTATGAATTATTTTGGTTTTACTTTCGCTCAGACAAAAAATGAAAATATACAAAGATTGTACTTTAACTTCTCTGGTGCTCAGTTTAAGCATAATCTTTTTCAGCATTCATAGTTCACATATTTAATATAAGAATCCACCTATTGCCTTTTCCATTGCTGTATTTAGGAATAGAGACATGCCCACTACTCCTTCTGAGTCCCCATATTTCAAAGTATTTTGAAACTACTCTGAGTCACTTTCTACAATGGATAAATCCCACTGTTACTTGCAAGCAAAAGGAACTTATATGTGTACACCTTTCAGTCCTGAGACTGTTCCTTCCTAAGCCATTTAGAGACATAATGTGGTGCTGATATTTAAGTCTCATTTAACCTCTATCTTAGTTATAAGACTCTCACGGTGGTGTGACTGCACATCATTTTAGTCTAACTGGAAATAAAACCTTATGGTTTTGTAGCTGATGAAAACACAGGTGATGTGTCTGACAGGACTGTTATCAACCATAAATGTACACTTGTTTATCTGGTTGTAGCTGCTCTGTCTAGAGCTTCAGTGCAAGAAGTGACTTTGTCCTGAGGGGCTAATAGAGGAAGGCAGGCTATACTTTTAATTAGCCCTATTGATTCCTTACAAAAGCAACTCTAAGGTTTGTTTTGTTTTGTTACTGTTCAGAAGGGAGTAGAGCCAGTCCCTGGAGTCCAGCGAACCTGTGGCAGCTTGACCTAAAGACTTTAGTGCTTTGTTAATAGCAGTTAGCTTCTCTAAAGAGTACACGGAGTCACAGAAGGCCTCTTAGAAAAATTTGAAAGAGAAGACACAAGGTGTAGAGACACACTGAGAGAGGAAAACCATACCAGGGATAGATATAGAAAAAGTTATCAGATGATTTATGAAGGGAAGAGGACCTGATGAATCCCACATTTTATGTAGAACGGAGATAGAAATGGCAAAACAAAGGCTGAGTTGTTGATTTAGAACTTCTCCACCTTCAGACAAAAAAAACCCCAAACCAAATCAAAAAACCCACAACATGATTTTTTTTTTGTTTCTCCCACCCTGCACAAATACTCTCTCTGGTACAATGGCCTATTCTGTCATAGTAAAAGGCTGATAGGTGATTACTTCCATATCCAAATCTTTCATCTCTGAAGAAAGCACATTTCAATATCCATGGCTGGCTATTAGCTGATTCATGGCCCACGTACACAGTCTTTGCACTGTTACAATTGAATCATTTTATTCAACACAGCAGAATTACACCCTGACTTTGTGATAGGCTTCTTATTGCTTTTCATACTGGAAAGAAAGCAAAGTTGATTCCATAATTCTTTCCTTTCCTTTCCTTTCCTTTCCTTTCCTTTCCTTTTTCCTTTTTCCTTTTTCCTTTTTCCTTTCCTTTCCTTTCCTTTCCTTTCCTTCTCTTTTCTTTTCTTCTCTTTTCTTTTCTTTTCTTTTCTTTTCTTTTCTTTTCTTTTCTTTTCTTTTCTTTTCTTTTCTTTTCTTTTCTTTTCTTTTCTTTTCTTTTCTTTTCTTTTCTT
>NW_024580666.1:12154618-12230851 GCF_017639235.1 Corvus kubaryi | reverse complement strand
CCCCGTTCCCCTTCCCCTTCCCCGCCCCACCATGCCCTGTCCCATCCTGCCCTGTCCTTTCCCCGTGTGGGGGAGTGGATGTGATCTAGCCTCCAAATCTTTCCCTCTTTTGACTTCACTGTTGCCAGCTTTCCCTCCAGAGCTAAATATTCTCTCTCAAAAGAACGAAAATATGTGGAACATGCTATTTTCTTAAATATCAATGCATCAATTCCTTTTTGTTCAAATATAGCTGGTTTTAAAAAGCAAACCTCAAAACCAGAAGATTTTGAAAAAGATGCAAACATCTTAGGAAGAGAAAGTAAAAATGCTCTAGTGCTAAAGTGTCTGTCCTCATCTTCTTACAGTAGTTGCAAAACCTTTGCAAAACCAATCTGAACATGTATTTAGTTACTCTAATTATCATAATATGTCAGCACATGTACCTTTTGTAGTTTTTTTTACGGTAGGTTTTTTTTTTTTTTTAATTCAGACATTGGGGTTTGGAATGTAAGGTCTAAAATTGGTAGTGGGATTTTCCAAGGAGAGCTCATGCCTCTGCTACTCTGTGACTCTCTCCATCTATAGATTGTAGTAGACCACTTTTATCTCTAAAGGAGAAATATTCTATTGCCTGTACATTATTTTCACATATATCTTGCATTTCTGCACTAATAAAGTGATTGTCAAGAAAATGGCAATTGCAAATATGTGCAACATAGGTTATGCATTAAGTATGCAGAACATACCATTCTATATTTAAGTATAAGGCATTTTGAAATTCATTTATCCAAGGTTAAGCACACATTTTGTCATTTCATCTAAAGATCTGAGATTCTGTCATGGATTGACCTTGACTGGATGCCAGGTGCCTACCAAGCTGCTCTATGAACCTTCCTCCTTATCAAGACAGGATGGTAAATATGATAAAATGCTTATGGATTGAGAAAAGGACAGGGAACGAACTCACCAGTTTCTATCCTGGGTAAAACAGACTTGGCTTAGGGATATTAATTTAATTTATTGCCAATCAAAAGTCAGAGTAGGTTAACAACAAATAAAAGTAGATCTTGCACACTTTCCCCTCCACCCCTCCCTTCTTTCCAGGCACAACTTCACCCTAGCATGGGGCCCTTTCACAAGGTGCAGTCCTTCAGGCACAGATGGGATCCCTGTGAGATCACAAGTCTGACCAGCAAACCTGCTCCAACATGGGTACATCTCTCCATTGTGCCACAGGTCCTGTCATGAGCCTGCCTCCAGCACAGGCTTCCGATGGGGACACAGCCTCTTTCGGGCAACCACCAAAACAACATAAGATTTGAAAGGACCACCTTCCTTTGGAAGTTAAGGGCAATACTATACTGTTATTTGGATAAACCACATCGCTGAAGAGTAAATAAGCCACTTACCCTCCTTTACTGCAGCATGATGCCTTTTACCTCTAATTTACCAAAAATCTGAATATCGATCTAATATCGATATCCAACTGAGATGGACAAAAACTCTCTAACAGTTTAGAGTCAGAAAGTGCATGTTTTATTTGGCGCCAGGCTCTGCGTGGGATAGCTCCCTAAGACGCAGGCCCTGATACAAGCAAACACAAAGCTTTTTATTTCCAAATATTATGAATATCCAAAATACAAATGCATATTCATAGCGTTAACACCTCCCATTCTCCACTTCGTATGGAAATGAGCTTACATGTCATTAAGCATGCGTAGTGTGTGTTCTGAATTGAGTCGGTGGTATTGAATTGGGTCAGTGGTTCTAAGGAAGATGAAGTAACTCATCTTCCTCACTTTGACCTTTTTGCCTTTCTGAACTTTAACAATCCTATTTACTTTTGTGACCTCTAAGTTTCCTCTTGCATGACTTTTGGATGGGGTCCCACAAAGGGACAAAATTGGTAAGTGTCTTTATTCTATACATCAACTTATCATTGTTTCCGCTCGTTATTCTAAGCACAGCTAAACAAACATGCAAATGACAGATCATCAGTTATTTGGTAATCAGTTACTAACATCTAAAATTCTATATCATCAATTATTTGTTAATCAGTTACTAACACCTAAAACTCTATTTCAGGTCCAGTTCTCCTAACTATTTTGATTAACCCTCACTGGGCCCAAGCCTACTTCTGAAATCCCAAGCCTATGACTAAAATCTTTATGTTCCCTCTAAATCTACGTTTCACCTCTTTAGTGCTATCAAAAGTCATAAAAAAGTGGTTAAAAATTTTTCAACAGAGCATGATATTGAAAGTCTTCCTTCACCATTCCCCTCATTAGGGAACAAGGTAACACCATTATCTAGTTGTTGAAAATAAGCAAGTAAAATTATGACATGGAGACAAATTTACAGAGCAAATGAACAGAGATTATACAGAATTTTCAACAGTGATGCTGTCTTGAAAAGAAAGAAGAAATATGCTTGAGATAGGCAATGTAATTTACCTAGGTTGTTCATCTGAATGGTCATAGTTTTGAGGAACTGTTGAGGTAGAAGACAAGAGAGTTATCTTTGATTATTTCAGTCAAAATTCACTATCGAAAATCTTGGTAGAATAAAGTCCATATATTTGCATACTTCTCTTCTTTGCTTAACTTTTATACGCTGAACAAAACAGATAATTCATAAGCAAAAATCCTGTGGGTTTTTCTTTTTTTAAATGAAAGTGAAGCTATTCAGCCAGTTCTTCAGTGCTACTGGAATTACTGCTTTTGGGGATCTGAAAGGAAACAGCTGTTAGGTCTCTAGGCCATAAAGGTCATTGAAGTCTGATAATCTGATTTATTAGGTCTGGGTTATAAATTATATATTATTAATGTTTTATTTTCAGTGTTGATGGAGACAGTGGTTAAAATATTATTATGAGACTTCAAGGAAATACTGTCAAAGTAATTGACACTTTGGTGTACTTGATTCACACAGATATTGTACAAATACCACACTAAACTTAAAATCGTCAGATACAGGTGGAACTTTGCTTTGCTCCACTGGAATATGGCTCTTTTAGTAAACCTGAACAAGGTTATTGCAGTGTTCCATAAGTTTCACATTATCTCAGATTTCACCAAAAAGCATTTGGACACTACTAATAACTTATATACTTTTCATTTATTCAATATATACTTGAGCAAATCTTGCTCAGAGTAAAGCACCCTGTCTCAGACTGGCACTTTATCTAGAGAGTATTCCTCCCGGAAAAATGAAAAATAGGGATGATTTATTTAAAAATTGAATATTATTTACAAAGCAATTGGATCTACAAATCTATGTAGCATTGTTTTTTGAACTAGAATCACCTTTTTTTTTTTTCTTTAAATGAGAAGTTAAAAATGTTTTGACCTTTCATGGTAAGTTTGAGTTGGATGTGTATGTATATTGTGGGGGTTTGAACTACTAAAAGAAGAATCTTAAAAGATGAAAAACATCAACTTAACCTTTAAATTGGCAAACTTGGTGTTGATTTCAGGCTGAGAAAAACGAAAATAAGAATATTTATTTTCCAGGGTGGAATACCTTGCCAATGCGAGTCATAATATGAATGTTAATTTATTGCCCCTGAGTAATGCATCCGTTCTCTATATATGTGCTCTTTATGCCAAATTTCTTTGTTACTGGCAAAATAAATGACAGAAATAGCTGTGATCTTTATCATTTCTATTCATACTGTGTCAACAGATCAAAACTCCTATTGGGCTTTTAATGAGGGGAGAGCTTAGAAGAGACAAAGATCTTGAAGCTTATTTTCTGGTTTTGTATTAGTGTTTCTCATGTGTTAAAAAAAATTCTTTAATTAGATCTTGAAAATTAAGTGTCTTTAGTTAGATCTTGAAAGTTAAGTATAACAGTATAAAATGCAGGATTTCCTTTTATTTTTTTTAATTGTGTTTATTGTTCTTTTTGTCTGGACTTCTTCATGTTCATTGACCTGGGTCTTTTTCTATATCTACATGGATGTCTAAGGTACCCAACTGCAGCATTTAAGCTCCTAAGAAGTTATTCACTGGTCAGTTGGAAATATGAATAGGAATGAAAAAAGGGGAAGGAGGTCCCAGTCTTCTGCCTAACATGACCGAAACTTTGTTCTAAAGAAGATTAATCCTAACACTGGGAATTTTAACCTTGCTTCTCTTTCAAATGCAACTCCCTAACATAAGCTGTTTCACTTCAGTACACCAGCATTCATTCTTTATCAAGGAAAATATAGTCTGTACTAAAAAATAAAAGCATCCATGCAATTTCTGCACAGTTCTCTTATGTGGGATATGCCCAGCCACTGCCCTGGAGGGATGTCTGCTGAGATAAAAGATTTCACAATCGCCCAGCAGGACTCCCTGGAAAGGCAACTACTTTTGGGTCATGGCGAGGAAAGGTAGACCCACAATCTGTGGGATACCCTATGCAGATCATAACCCATTGGTCTGTCCTAGACCCTCTGTAATCCATTGGTCCCCTTGCTGATCCCCTGTATCCCTATAAAAGAAGACCAATTCGCCTCTGTAGAGAGAGGTCGTCCGTGGCTCTTCCTTTCGCCGGAGGGGACCCACAATAAAGCTACCTTCGTGCGGAGCCAGCCACACGAGCCTCTCGTCTCTCGCTCTGGTCTGGTTTTGGCCTGGAGGCTGCCCTGCAGAGCTGAGCTGGAATCACGAGCTGATAATCACTAAAGAGCTGACAGCCTCTGCAAGGGCTCCCCTGCCAGCAGCTGAGGGAAGACACCGGACCCCGGGAAGGCGATTCCTTTCGGGACCATCTCCCCGGACCGGTCATCTCTTCCTGGGTCGCAGCCTCGGACCCCACCACCAGCTGTAATACTCTTACAGTCTTCAAGTTCCACTAAGTTATACAGAGGTGATTTCCCAGCAAACAATTGTCAAACACTATATATTTTTGATCTAATACACAGCCACATATGAATAAATCTGTTTCTGGTTTCTTCCCAGAAATAGGCATATGTAAGTTTGTAGGACTTTCAAGAGATTCTGTAATCTAAGATATGAAAAGAACATACAGGTATAAGGAACTGGATGAATAAAAAGGAGGAGTCCAGAGCTAGTTAAATCACTGCTTGGAATTCACCTTTGCCAAAAAGAAACAAAAAAACAAACAAACAAACAAAAACCACCACAAAAAGCAACCAGAGAATCATTGTATGGGAGACACAAGCAAAAGGGCTTTCCTGGGAGCCCCAAGGCAGATGGAGAAAGTCAGCCAAGGCATCATCATGCACACTGTGCATCCTTACAAAGTCACTTTTAAACTAACTGGGTGAGCACTGCCATCAGATCTCATGGAGCAAACCCTAAGCTGTCATTTCTGAGCAAGTACTCTTATGTGGAGACAAAGCTGGAAGTCTGCTGATATGAAGTAAAAGCAGCCTCTATAGAAAGTCATATGGACAAGTGAACATCCCCTGCTGAGCTGATGCTGTTGAATGTCGAAAACACCATAAGTTTTAGGGTTTTCAGAGTTAATTCTACAACCCTTATTATTTTTATAATTGTTTTTATATTATGATTTGGCAAACATTTTTCTTCTTAAAATACTGATGTGGGGTATGTTCTATCATTAATTTTTTGATGTAGTATATAATGAAGCCTCACTCTTCAATCTTGGTCACTAAAAAAGCAATAACCCAAATCCTCCTTCCTTGTTCCCAAAACTTTGTCACACTAAATATTCTGTCAAAAGAACAAGATTGAGAAGTCAAAAAGGATGTCACAAGGAAAAAAGTATAGCTTCCAAATTCAAAAGAGTCACTGCAAAACATGTTTTATGTTTTCTTCACATTCTATTGGGCAGGGTTGCAGGGTCCCCAGGTTGACAACTAAAAACTTTTGAATAATTACCTGGAAGGATCAAATTAGATAGCAGTTGTTTCTCTCCGGTTGCAGCTCCACCACCTTGATGTTCCTTCATTCCATTAAGAATCTTAAGTGTTTAAATCACTCACAGCTCCTATGACCTATTCCAGTTGCCTTGTTTCAAACTTCTCTGCTCCTTAATGCATCTTCATTCACACTTTCTGTGTGACTTATGTTGCTCTCAACATTCTTCTTGTTGACTTTTATGTTCTTTCTCCAGGTTCTATATTTCAGTTGTGTTAATGCAGTTCTTTGTACTTTGTCTCTTCTTCAGTTACTCTTAAATTTTTTGCATCATTTTAGAGATGTTTTTTGATCAATAAGGAAGTGTAGTGAATTTGAGAAAAGGAAAAGAAAGACGTATTTCAGTACAAATCAGGAAAACAGGTTATGGAAGCCATATTTTTTCTGGAAGACTCAGTTTTCTTCTGTGGGTAGAGGTGAATAAAGATAGAAAGGAAACTTCAGGAAAAAAATTAAAGACTAGATAGTCAAATGCCATTTGCCTTTTTGCAGTTCACAGAAACCTTGTTCATTCAGTAACATAAGAAGTATTACAATGATGCTTCTGAGAAGAAAAAAAAAACCCAGAAATATGCTTCATGTTAAGAAAAATTTGGACATAATTTCTCAAAGTCGCATTCTATTTAAAGTAATGATGATAAATTTTAATATTATCCATTTTGCAATGACTGGCTACACTGTTAAGACCAGCCGCTGAATTCTTGTTCTTACTTTCAGTGGAAGAAGTTAAAAAGGGGATTGTGTTCTTTACAAGTAGAGAAAAGCTGTTGTGGTGGCTAAGTCCACTTTACACGCCTCAAGTTGCCTTAAAAGTGGTCTCTTCTTACAACACTGTGCTAGAAAGTTCTCCCTTTGTCTAGATTCTGCTGGTCACTGGCCTTCTCCCCTTCCCATCCTTTTTCCCATTGGCCCCTGTTATGTCATTCAACCTTGCCTCTGCCCCCTAGCCCTCAGACTATTGGTTTTGGATGCTCTGCCTGCCTTTGGAAGTTTTCAGGATAAAACAGGCACGGGCTTTCGGTTGTTGTTCTTTCTTGCCTCTGTTGCCATTGGGGTGTTGCCATTAAACACCTCGGAATTGCGTGCAGAGAGCCCCTCTCGCCTCTCTGTCTCCGGTTCGTGCTTAGACCGTGCGTGTGAGCGGCTGTTCGCCACCACCTGTGAAGGTGAGATCGTGTGCACGCGTAGGTGCTGGCAGAGTGCTGCCTGAGCGGTCCACGAGGGACCCTGTAGGGACAAACGTGGCATTGATCCACCGAAGCCCTCACTTCTTTAAGAAGCCACCAGAATCAAGGCACTGTGGATCAGATTGCAGATTACATTGTTTGTTTAACTATCCATCTTGTCTTTGAGGAAAGGAATATCAAGTGTAGGTGCTTTAAAAACCCACCTACCAGAAATGATGACATTTGAAAAGAGCAGATTGTGAGAGACTGAAACGTTAATAGATAATGGCTCAAGCTATTGGCTATTTGCAAAAGCAGCAGGTGCTTTGGTGACAGTGTTCGAGGTAACAGCCCAGATCCATCTCTGGAGGCTGCAAGCTGGGGTTTGAGCCAGATAAGGGAACAGGCCTATAAAAGGTGGATCCTGTGAGGTCAGGTAGTGCTTTTTATCATGCCAGTGTCCTCCCTTACACAGCTGGCTCAGGTGTGAAAACTCTCCAGGAAAGGTACATTCACATGTAGGCTTGAAGGCATTCATCCCTTCTGATGGTGCATAATTGGCTCAAATACGATGATGTAAGAGGCAGCTGTCATGTCTTAGAAGGGGCCATAAACCATCAAAGACCCCTTGAAAGTGTCCCAGAATAATTTCTGGGTCCTTCCACCAGAGGACTGTGCATGATCCACAGTGTTGCAACAGATCCACAATGTTGCACCCAGCCAACCCTGCCCTCCCAGAAGAGGTACCTGGGCATTCCACCTGAACCTGAGCTCATATTGACTCACTGAGCTTTGTGTTTCATGGGCTTTCCCCCAACCCTGATGGATCAAGAGAGCAACCATCACTTCAACCAACAGACTCAAAATTGTAACTATTAGGTCTTGTCTGTGCATCCATGGGTGATGATATCTTTCTACACTTAACCTTTCTTTCTCTTTCTTTTGCATGTATTTTCTTGAGTGTTATTTTTATGCTTTTATATTGCTATATTTTTGCAGATTAAAAAAGTGAGTGTAAAGAGATTTTTTCAGTTGTTAATTAAAAATATTTTAGAATGCATACAGTAGAAATATATAGCTCTTAAAAATGAGGATACATTCAAATTGTCCCTTTTTTTTACTTAGTTTCTAGAGTAACTCTGTTGTCACCATGATTTTGTGAAAAAAAGAGCAACATTTTGCATCTCAGTTTGCCATCTTGTCTTATATAAGCCACAATATATGTTCTGAAAATTCTGGAATAATAGTAATCAAAGCTTCTGAAAAAAACAGAGTTTTTTAAAGTGTGAACCAAGCTGGAAATTAACTGACTCATTTGTGTGGTTGCCTGGTTTGAGGGTGAGGAAGAGAGTTGTGTAGTGCACATAGAATAATTTTGCAATAAAAATCCTTGAGTGGCCACTGTCTCATTTTTTATCTGGGAAAACATTCATTCTGTATCTCTCGGTAATACATGGGATGCTGTTTAAGTTTTATTATCCTCTACGAAGATGATTTCACATTCTCCCATGGCAGTTTGTTTCAGTACTTAAATGCCCAAACAGTCACAGAGGCTCTATCCCTTGTTAATCACCATGTATGTTCCTTAGTGTAGCTTGAGTCTATAATTCCTTTTTAAGATTTTGTAGTCTCATAAAGGTGTTAGACTTTTTCAGATTAGAACATCCTCTTCTATTTGAATAAAACAACTACTTTTTCTCAGTGTGGGTCATTCTCTTATTTCACATCTTTTACCATTGAATTTCTCTGATTTCTTCATGTTCACACAGGAATCTCATCCATATCAACAATGTGGTGCAAGCTATACTGTTGAACTTAGCAGTTTGCTCATAATTTCACATATATATGCATGTGTCCCAGTTTGAGACAAACTGGGGGAAAACGTCTGAAATGAACATACCGTCTAAGGGAAGGCAGTTTTCAGCAGTCCCTCCCCCAGCAAGTTTGGAAAGAAATTTCTTGGAGGAAAGTGAAAAAAAAAGCTGTTTATTTAACAAGCAAAGTGCACACAGGCACAAAATGAATTATGTTAAGTAATAAAACCTCTAAGTGTGGAGAAGACCTGGTAGATTCCGAGTCCTTTCTGCAGGTGTGGCTCTGCTCTCTCCAGAGCTGGGGTGTGGCATGGGCCCCTCCAGACAGTGGTGTGGGGCCTCCCGGTGATGGTGTTCTGGACTGGAGCAAAGCTGAACAGCTCCAGGAGAAAAAAGAAGAAGCCACAGTCCTGGGAAAACTCCTTTCTTCAGCTAACGAACAAGAAGCTAGCTAAAAAGCAAAAGAGTGCACCCCTCTGCCCTGCTGCAGAGCTGAGAGCTGGGGAGAGAGTGAGTGAGTTATCTGTGTTTTTGAACACAGCCGCCAAAAGAATTCCACTGCCTTTCCCCACCCGTCTCAGATCTGGCTTAAAGGCACAGAACTCATGTCTGGCATAGGGTAGATGATAGGGGATACAACATCATAAAGTCACCCCAAGACAGCATGTATATGTAAAATTGTATAAAACAGATTATTTTATTACATATCTGCACTGTCTTTCTGATTTTATGTTTGGGAATTATTTTTTATATTGCGTTTCAATATAACAGTATTTTTGGGTATTCTTTCTTAATGTGAGAGTGACCAAGCACTCAGGAACAGGTTGCCCCAGGAGTTGGTGGAGTCTCCCAGTCTGAACATATTCACAAGAAATCTGGAAATAGAACTGGGCAACTGGTTGTAATATTCCTTCTTGAGCAGAGGTATTGGACCAGATTATTTTCAGAGGTCCCTTCTAATATCAACAATTAAGTTATTCTGTGATAAAGCATTCATACCTGTACTCAGGAGTAACTACTCTGCTAGATTTAGAAACTAAATATAGAGATTACTTCTGCCTTTTTGTAGTGGCTACACATGGTACATTAGGAATAATGGTGACAGACTTGATATTTCAGTTGTTTTGTCCAAGCCACTTTGTCTTTTTTTGTCATTTTAAGGAACTGGACTTGTCACAGATTATCAGTTTGATTTGCTCCATTGCTTTATTCTTCTACCTCAAATGTCTGTTAACAGTCTGTACAACAATTTTAACTTACTGCTCATTAAGTTTATGTCTAACTGAATAAATTATTCCTGAATGAATATTAAACTATCCTTTGTATACCTGAATAACCAAGCATATAAAATTAAGCTTAGTACTTGCTGTGGGTGACTTGATTTAAGGCTTATCTGTGTAATTTTACTTTTTAAGTGAACTCTATTTTTGTTTGAAGTCTTGTGTAAAGGTATACAAAATACTGAACCATGGCAACACCTTTTATGAATTGCTTGAAATAATAACCCACCTATTAAAATGATACCCTTGAATTTTATGCATTACTTTGACACATATCTTTAGATATCTTCTAATACAGATTTAAAGAGTAAGTTCTTAGAATGCTGACAACCCAGAACTCGAAAGTAAGAGAAAATTCAACAAAATTCCATGTGTCTGTTAGCATATATTTTTATAACCAACTCCATAGTAATTTCATTCTATCATTCACAGAGAAATTATTTTTCAGGATTTATGTTTATTTCCTTCATGTCCTTTTCACATATTACTTTGCTTTATAAAAACCACCACAAAATACAACATAACTGAGTTTGGGTTTTTGTGATTTTTTTTGGTTTCTTTTATAGCAACACTTCCTCAGGTACTTCAACATCAATGCTCTTAATCCTTTCCAAAATTCATCTTCAGAGCACCCATATAAGGTGAAGTATTATTATTATGATTATTCCCACTTCTCTATAACAGAGGAATTATATCAAAGCAAGTTTAAAGCTCAAATTGTTAAAAGTTTCTAATGATTTTGAGCACAAAAGATCCATAGTAACATTATTCAGTACTTTGTGTTCAGAGCACAACTTTCAGTATATCAAAGAGAAGAATACAGTGAATATCTGCAAGTTATTCCACAGGAATCTCAAATTAAATAGTGGCGATCTGTCGAAACTATTTACGTGAGTTGTCTTATATCACAGACGAATCCCATAGCAGATACTCTGTTCCCCCTGAATTACATGTTTGTGTATTGCAATCCTTTCACACAGAGGCTCCAGTTTCCACAAGAAACTAAATGAAAATATCTCTTTCAGTGAAAATTTTTTTTCTCAACCCAAATGAGCTGGGAAGATTGACCCTCCTAAGAGAAAAGAGGTATTCTCCTGAGTGATATGCAGAGTCTGAAAAGTGCACTGTATAATTTGTGGGGAGCACAGGCGAGCAGAGGAGGAAATGAAACATGAAAATTTTCTGCAATCTACTGGTTTTAAACGTATTTTTGATTGAAAATAACAGAGAAACAATTAGAGAGGAGCACTGAATTTCTACTGATTCCAAGGATTATTCTTCCCCTGCTTTTTACACTTCACCAAATGCCCATGCTATTAGCTAATGGAAAGCTTATATGCAGAAAAATGTCAGACATTTCCATTTTGTATGAGTTTTTACTCATCTGTAGCTCTTTTAGATGCCCACTGGATGGTGACAATTAAGGTGTGCTCTTTAGAGATTTATTCCATGCTTCTCAGATGTACTCAGCCTTCACTGATTTTCATTTCCTCATACTCATACTATCACAGGCATGCAATGAAATAACATGACATCGTTCAAAACATGATTTCTCTATGATCATTGCAATTTATTTGCCTCCCCTGACTAGAGAAGCTTGACATTTTTTATCAGTGTCTTATCGGTTCCTGCTTGTTCCAGGCCAACCAGGTTAATAGCAGCGAGGTCTCATGCTTGGAGAGTTTTCTTTGTCACAGCTCTCAAATCTGAAGAGCAAGTTGCTTACCGCAGCTCTCCTAGTGCAACAGTTTTTTGCTCTCTGATCAGAAGGCAGCTGGTACCTACCTTGCTATTTAATTTTGTCACTGATGAATTACAGATACCTTGATTCTTGGGGTCTCAGCCCAATATTAAAAATCTGACACAGTGTGAAACTGTCCAGTAAATACCATTCTCATGTGCTTAATAATTTCTTAGCTCTGTGTCTTTTCTTACAACTGTTTTAAATTAAATTTGTGCTATAATTTGGCATTATAAATTCAATTAATTAGGAAAATATGCAGGACAAATCGAATGCTTGTAAATCGGTGTTAAAATGCTGTTACTGCCTTATAAAACACCAAATGATTTCCCCCCATCCAAGAAAAGCTATTACTTCAACTCTCATTGTTTTAAAATTATTCTCATGGCTGTCGTTCTTTGTCCTATAACTGTTACACAAAATCTTATTATATTCATCCTATTGACTTGTTCAATGGTCTTATGCTACTTGCAGCTTGGTTTAATCTCTGAAGTTATTTATTGGTGGTTAAAGCTCTATTGTTCCATCCACGTGAAAGCTGTTTTACAGAGCATGTGGCAACTGTTCACCATCAGTAACGAAGCAAGCAGGAATAGAGAGAGGGTAGGCAAAATAGTGCAATTTCTGAGCTGCAAGTGGGATAGCTGTAGGAGTGTCTACATGAAATCTCACTTGTTCTGTTATCCACTGATATATTTTATTGTGTGTTTGAACATCAGAGCAGAAGCCAGAAACTTTGGTAAGGTCAAGGGAGAAAAAACAAAGTGGTCTGGAATTAACTGTCGTAGTACATTACTGATGTTTAGTTTTGATACATTGATCAAGTGTAAAGCCAATGAATGGAATAAACTCTTCAAGGACATTGACAAAATAGAACTGATAGAAGAGTCTTTGTTACTTGTATTTTTCATATTTTTGCAGCCTTTTTTTTCAGCAAGCATTTCTTGTTTTATTTTGTTACAACTGTAAAAAAAAGACATTGATTTTTTTTTTTTAATCTGATGAGAAAGAATGCTGTGGCTCATGAGAAGAAAAGTTATGAAATATTAAACGGTGAGATGAATTTAAAAAAAAAAAAATGTTAAAAGTTTTACCAAAAATTACAACATAGGCAGAAACAAAGCTTCTTATAAGAAAAAAGTAATGCTGTTGTTGAAATCCAATTTTTTTCACAGTGGATAAAAGCAAACATGCAAGCAAAAAAACTTTGTTTGGAAAAAAACCAACTGACTAAGTTAAACTTGCAGACTTTATTTTATCTATTTGTTGTGCACTAAATTCAGGGTAAATTGAAAGAAAACCAAAATTTTTTACTTATTCATTTAAATAAGGAAGAAATTATTCATTTTATTTATTTGCATAATCCCAATTTTTTGCATTATATTTGAGTTTAAAAAATTCCTTGAAAATTTCAGTGATTATTTTAAGAGTGAAGGACCTCCCAGAGGCGAATCTGTCTGCTGCTCTAATGAAGCAGATGACTAGTAAGATCCTTGTGGCACCAAAAAGCACAAGCGTCTTTCAGGCTTATAAGTAAAATGATTGAACAATTTTATTTTGGTGTCCTCCTTAGTGTGCCAATGACAGCTACAGGAAGGTCACCCATCATTTATGTGGGAACCAAGTAATTATTAGTGCTATTAGAATTGCTCTTTAAAAACAATCCTTCTAAGATATTTTGTGTCTTGCTGAAGGAGAAGAATGATGTCTGAATGATACGTGCTCTGAGATTTTCCCAAGGACTACATTGAGAATGATGAGCCACTTATTTCCTTAATTACCCTGTTGTACCTTTTTGAGAATTCTTTATTTATTTGTCAGTGGCCCCTCCAATCTTCAAGACATTTTGAAGATGATAGAGTGAGATCTTGTAAATGCATTGGCCATACTTCTTGGAGTTAGCCATGGAGGCCTTGCATGGGTTGAAATCTCTCCAGTAACCCCTGATTCAATTCTCATCTGCATCTGGTCATCCTCCTCCTTGAATTCTGCATCTAGTCACAGGTACCTGTGAGATCTTGCTTGCAAAAGATCAGGCAAGGAAGGCACTGTGTACCTCAATCTAGTCAGTGCCCACAGCCACTAAATCACCATTCTCACTGAACAATGGGCTTCCATTTTCCTTAGATGTTTGAAGACATGCAGTGGTAGAAGGTCATCTTGTTGGCCACACTGTCACTTGCAAGTCTCAATTCCAGGTGAATTTTGAATTTCCTCATGCCATCACTGCATGGCCTGCTTTTAAATTCCTCTTTTATACACTGTTCCGGCTCCTACCACCTACAGAAAGCTTCTTGTGTTGTAACTGAGTCATGGCATTCCTGCCCAGGCAAAGCTATGCAGGAGGAATGACCTATACTGACTGTCTTACAGCCTGGTATTTCCCAGATGTGAAATACAATTAAATTATACTACCTTAAAATCTTGCTCCTTGTGTCTTGCCTTTCTTTCTTCACTTTCAAGGACAATTAATTATATAATATGAATTAAATTCAAATTTCATGTCTTGGTTAACTGAAACTAAGAGAGTTATCATTGTCTGTTAAATTTTATAGCCCTTTTCTGGAGGAAATTACCCTAAATGAAATAGCAATTAAATGTATGGTAAAATGTTAGGATTAAAGTAGATTTTATAATGGCACACAGAATGGCACACTTACCAACAGATACTACCGCCCCTAAATGAAATAGAAACACAGGCACGCTGAAATACTTCTGGAAACCTAAATAGGAATAGTTCTTGCCTTTCTAAAATAAGGCAAAGAGCATCATCTATAAAAAATGCATTGTTCTTGTTGAAAGGCTGACAGACATAGAGACAAAATTTTCAAAGCAAACACTGTAATCCTATAAATTTAATGTACTTGCCATTAAGCATACATTTCCTACTGCTGATACTCTGCAGGACACTACATCATGTGCTGAAAGTCCATTTCATTGCAGTAATTTGAACTGTATGAAAGTATTAATTTACAGTATGCAAGTTAATGAATTTTTTTGAAAGATTAGTATAGTATGTTTTAAAATTTAAACACCCCATGCAGTTTTGTAGTACCAATGCTTAGATAAAATCTGCAAAGAAAATCAAAACATCAGCATGCCAAAGCAAATTTACTTACTATATAGTTTGAGTGGAGCAGCTTTAACTGTTTGCCAACATTTGCTAGCAAGCTGAGAGTCCTGGAATTCTGCTACCATTGTACTGAAACCCCAAATATGTGCACCACCAAAAAGTATATATTTTTTGGATTCCAGGGTTGCTGTAGTATCTCAAATCCCAAATTTGATTTTTTTTCTATGTGTTGGGATAATTCTTGCCCATGTGATAGAGATAAAAGAGAAAGAAAAAAAGAAAGAGAAAGCAGTATAATTTTGTGAGAAGAATGGAAGAACATTAATCTTATGGCAACCTACTTTTATGTTTATATACTTAGGTAATGTTTTCTAAATCAGGTCTTTCAATGGGTGGTTCTATGGTAAATACATATCTACATGACAACTTAGGATCATAGGATCATAGAATATCTTGGGTTGGAAGGAATCCACAAGGATCATTGATTCCAACTCCCAGTCCTGCACAGGACACCCCAAGAGTCACACCATGTGCCTGAGAGCATTGTCCAAACGCTTCTTGAACTCTGTCAGGCTGGTGCTGTGACACTTCCCTGGGGAGCCAGTTCCAGAGCCCAGCCACCCTCTGAGTGAAAAATCTTGTCCTAATATTGAACCTAAACCTCCTCTGACATGGCTTCAGGCCATTCCCTTGGGTTTTGTCACTGGTCACCACAGAGATCAGTGTCTGTCCCTCCTCTTCCCCTCATGAGGAAGTCGTAGACTGCAATGAGCCCTCCCCTCAGTCTCCTCCAGGTTGAAGAGACCAGTTGACCTCAGCCCTCCTCATATGAGTCGTGCTCGAGACCTTTCATCATCCTCGCAGCCCTATTTTGGATGCTCTCTTATAACTTCATATCCTTCTACTGTGGCACCCAAAACTTGAGGTGAGGCCACATCTGCACAAAGCAGAGTGGATCAACTTGAACTATATCAACTAACCATGTGCGTCTTAATATATTCACATGAACAAATTCTTACCATGGAAAACATTACACTTTGTTATAACTAAAGCAGCACCTGGCCACCAAAAAATAGGGGTATGCCAAGCTGCATAGTATACAAATTGTAATACCACAGTCACCTAAAGACCACCATAGAATTCAACTGAGATTAAAATCTGACTCTTGCCTCTGAAGAGAAAGAATACTCCCCCTCCAGTAAACTATTTTCTCAACTAATTGTCTTATTTTGAGAAAAAGGATTTCTACATTTACCCCAAGGAAAACATCATAAAGGTTAAAAGAAAAGACAAAACACTCTTCCCAACAGAGATCTCACTTGTTTTTTGAAGGGTAAACTAGAATCCCAAAAATAGGAGGACACAAATTAGACATGAAATTTGGTCTGGATTCTCTTAGCTGTCATTGTTTTTCAATGACAGAACTTACATTTTTACAGACTCAGAGGAATAATACCAAAAGTAAAGTTGCAGACAACTGCCCCTTTAGTTGGGAATCTTATTTCTGTTTAAAAGAGATGACTCATGTTCATTTCTAAATTGCACCCAAGTACTTTCCTATAGAACTATACATTAGCTACTGAAACAGGACAGAAATATTCTAGGTAGTAAAATTCAGTTTAAATGCCTTTGTGGTCCCTGATCTTCTGCTGGTTTAATTTTCACTCAAGAATTTCTGAAGCACTTTTCTGTATAAATTAACCTTAATGCTGAGAGAAAACATTATAACCTTATTATTCAAGAGTGCAAAGGACTGAAAAGAACAGAACTTGGACCTGGATACTACTGCTTAAGTTAGGCAGTATAGCTGAAGGAGTAGTAGGTCAGGAGAGGGAATTAGAGCAGTATTTGTTCTACACTTCTAAATTGTATGATTGCATATATGTGTATATATAAGAGGATACCACCTTACCACATAGTTTAGTACTGACAGTGGTTTCCAAAACCATTGTATTCTTCATATACAGGACTAGCTTTCACACAGAACCACTCAAAATTTAGCCATAACTTTGAATATTTGTTTACTAGTTTGATTCTGGCCAGATGTAGTTGATAGTTAGTTAGTTGCCCATGGGGAAGTATACATGCATGAGTTTGGTTATGAAGTTTTCATAAAATAATTTTGTGAGCTTCCTATGCCACTTCTGGAACAGCTCTTGGCTCTTTGATGAAGCAAATTCTGAATATGTTTGGGGGTTTCTCCTCCATATTTTTAATAGATACATTATCATGAACAACAGAAATTTGACCAGATCCACAACTGTAAAGGCTGACTGTATAAAAGCTGTACATGTCCTCTCTTCCATTCCTAAAAATCCACAAAAGCTGTATATATGCACATTGTAGCATTTGATTCTAGAAGTCTGATGGAATATTTCCCAAGCATGGGATGAGGAAAGTGAAATTTTTAGAATGTACTTTGCTTTTCTGTTTTTCTAGTCTTTTTGTCTTAAAAATAATGCCTCCCCATGAAAATATTTCTTTAAAATAAAAATGCTAACACCTGACACCCTTTTTCTGTTTCAGTGTTTTGAGTAACACTCTTTCAGCACTCCATTGCATCTTCTTTGTTCCGTGAAAAAAAAAGACAGAATAATCTGCCTATTATTTTGGCAGGAAAAAGGCTTCTGACAGGCTTAAAAGTGCTCTTTACTCAAGAGAATACTACCTGCATGTACTTGTCTCAAGTGATTTCATTAACTTACCAAAGAATCCAACTTCTGAACTGTTTGAATTTTGTTCATAACTAAGGAGACTAGGTTGGCCACTCTAAACAAAATGCTTGTGAACTAATTCTGAGATAAGGTGAAGCTCAGACTAAATTGGAAAACTTTCTAGTCAAATATTCATATAAAATTGCATTGCTGTCTTAAATTTCTTTTTCTTTCAAACTTCATTTTTGATCACCCTCTATGTTTCAAAGATATTATGCTTTTATCAAAACCATTTTTTATGTTGTCATGCACATTTTCAACACATAAAACCACAGTTACACAAAATGACAGACAATTAGTTTTTAATCACCTTCAGTGGAAATGGAAATATAAAAAAATGCTAGTTTCTGTTTATCATTATAAAACCAGCAGAGAAAATGTCAAAACAAAAGTAATACTTTGTGAAATACAGTTTTCCCATGCACACAAACTGTTAGTCAGGATTTTGAAAGGATGTAACAAATTGATATAATAGCAAGTGAGAAATGCAGTACTGGAGTTAGTACTCCAGGTGGGGTCTCACTAAAGCAGAGTAGAGGGGGAGAATCACCTCTCTTGACCTGCTGGCCACCTTTCTTGTGTTTCAGCCCATTATGCAGTGGATTTTCTTGATCTTGCTGTCATTGCTAAGATATTAAAGAGCATCAGTGCCAAGACAGAGGCCTGAGGGACATCACTTGTCACCAGCCTCCACCTAGACATAGAGCTGTTGACCACAACTCTCTGGTTGCATCCATTCATTCATCCAATTCACTAACCACTGAATAGTCCACCCTTCAGATACATGTCTTTTTAATTTGGAAATAAGGATGCTTCATGGGACTGTGTTGAAGGCCTTACAGAAGTCTAGGTAAATAACGTGGGTCACTCTTTCCTTGTCGACTGTTGTAGTCACTCCATAATAGCAGGACACCGCATTGGTCAGGCACAAATTGTCCTCAGTCTAGCTGTGTTGGTGGGCTTGGATCACCTCATTGTCTTAAATGTTGTTTAACATTGTTTTCATGAGGATCTGCTCCATGGCACAGGAGTGAGTCTTCCAGTCTGTAGTTCACAGGATCTTCCTTCATCCCCTCTGTAAAAATAGGAATGATATTTCCTTTTTTCAGTCTCCAGGGACATTGCCTGACCACCATGACCTTTCAAATGTGATGGACAGCTGTCACAATCCGCTAATACAAGCGGGGGTCGTGATGGTTCGTTTATCGATCTCAGAGTGTAAAAGGACACAAGGGATTTCAATTTTAATCAGAACAGTGCACCTTTATTAAGTGCCCACAACACAGTAACGTGATAGAGGAGAGAAAGAGAGAGAGAGAGAGAAAGAAAAACAAAGTAAAAGAGTAGAGAGGAAGAAGAAGGGGGGGAATATCTACCAACGGATGAGACTAAGTCCTTGTGGTCTTCTGCCAATAGATTCGTCTTCTTTCCGTGGGGAGATCTCAATCTCAGTTATTTCAGAAAGTCCCTTTATAGTCCTTTTCAGAAGTGAGGGGCAATTGGCCAAGAGGTGGGGGAAATCTACAGCCATTGTTATGGGGCCCGTTGCTTTGGGAAAACAGGTACAGGACAGACGTACAAGACAGGTGTACAGGACAGGTGTACAGGACAGGTGTACAGGACAGGTCATTCCTTTTCGCTTCAGCGCAGTCCTTCCTGCTTTGGCAACAAGAATGACGCAGTCCATTGCGACCTGCACTAATTTCCTCAGGAATGCGTACCAGTTCCCAATGGGCACACCTGCAGGCAACACTTGGCAGACATCCCACCTCAGCCAGGCCAGGACTGCTGTGCTCAGTCTCTGTCCTCGGCGATGATCGTGAGGCAGATGAGGGATCTTCAGACCATCTCTTACAGTGGAAACAACAATGACTTGGAAGCAACATCAGCCATTTGCCTTGGGATGCATCTCATTAGTCCCCTAGACTTGTGGCTATTTAACACAACCGGGGGCTTGTCACCACAAGCCCCGGCGTGCCCTCGGGCAGAGGGGACGCAGCGTTGGCCTCCACAGTGTCCTCGCTGCACGGCTCAGTGGAATCAGTGTGAGAGGGGTGCGTGCACTGGCTCGTCCTCAGAGGAAGCACATCCGGCGGCCGATGATCAGGCTGGCGTTAGCCTGGAGGCAAAGAAGGCGGGAGGGGCTTCTGGTGTGAGTTCCAACAGGTTTATTTGCAGGAGGGATCAGGGACCAGCAAAAGCCCTGAGGAGACGCGGGCTAGCCACCTTTATGGGGGGGCGGAGCAAGGCAGGGAAAGGGAAAACAACCAATGGGGTACAAGCAGAGGGGAGGATACAATTTTTCAGAACAAATGGGGAAAACGGGGAGGCAGGAGTCATGACAGGAAAACAATTAATAACTAAAAAAGGGAGAACTTTCTGGAACAGGGGGAGGTAATTTAGGATTGGGAGCCACCCAGGGGGAGGTAACCTAGACCTCAGTGATCTCTTCTGGTGACTGACATTTGATGGTTTCAGCCCGAGAGCAGACTGACCCACCCCAACAGCTATTCAACTTCATTAAGTGGTCCTTAATTTGCTCTTTTCTTAGACTGTGAGGGATATCACTCCCCAACACCCACCTAGGGTTCAGAGACTTGAAAGATGCAATTATAAATTACATTTGAGCTTTTATTCTGTAGGAAAGTTTACAGTATATGAGCAAGGACACAAATGAATTTAAATTAAATGCAGAAAAACTCTCTAGAAATGAGCCTTGAAGAGATAAAAGTTGGGAAATTAATCATTGTTATTTGCTTTTAATAGTTTAATTTAAAGGTCAACTTTTACTTATTTTGCTCCTTTAAGGACTGTAAGTCATGGCTGCATTTTCTTTCTTCTTCAAAAGTATGCTGCATTGCATTGACAGAAGTGGGAATGTGATTATCTTCTTATTTCAAGACTAAGTTAGCAATAAGCAATGGAGTCCAAGAAGGTACCTGGAATGTTCTAGAATTGGTGTAATTCACATGAGAATTGGTGCAAGGACAGTCAAATACACAGTGGCTTTTGATAACCTTTTCTTTGTTTATCAATACTTTAATTTTACAGTTTACCTGACTCAAGTTCATTGTAGAAATTTACAAACACTTATTTTATTTAAGGTAAAATTTCAGCTCCTCAAAAATTTTTGGTCTCTATTTTTTTTTTTTTTTAAATTTCTCTGAAGAAGAAGGCAACTGGTTTGGTTTTTTGGGATTTTTTGAATTAATTCTAGTGTACCCTTATTTTAAAAAAATTACCATAACTGAGATTAAAAATTTAAAAGTAGCTACTAATATCTAAGTCTATTGAATTTTTTCATTACCCTGAGAAGACAAATCTAATGCAGTGAAACCAAAATTTTGGTTTTTTGCAATAGTGTTCAATAGGAAACTCATCTTTCTGTGAACTGTGGAGCATATTTTGAATGTTTGTATTTTGTAGATAAAATCTTGATTCTATTGTACGCTTCTTTAAGTCTCAATAAATTTGAGATCTTAATTTCAAATCAGTTTTTCTTATTACATATCAACAGGTCTGTTTTAATTGTTTAGGTAATTTAAGGAATTCAAAGGCTTCATATTTTCTATTACTTCTCTGCACACTTCACTCATGCCTCATCTATTTGTAGGTAATTATAACTTATCAGTCATTTTTCTCTTTCTGCATTTGAAAACTAGTTTGTAACACATTTTTGGGGAAGCCAATATCAACATCAAACTGATTTTGAAATATTATGATGTTGTGTGATCTTATGAAGCAAGCAAATAAACAAAGTAAGGCACTTCATTAAAACATCACAGCAAGTTTTCATTTCGGTGTGGTGGGTTTGTTATTGGCTGTAAATATTTCTATGACAGACAGTGTCATATTTTCATACAAACAGATTGTCCTTCAAGGAAACAAAAAAAAACCCAAACAAATAAAACCACAACAAAACTTTGGCATGCAGGGATTGCTGTCAGAAAACCTTGTACTTGTATTCTGTCATTACTAGCAGAAAAGAAAAATGGCAAGTTTATTAACAAGGGGGAGTATGATAAGGTTGCTTTAGTTTTTAAAGGTGGTTGGCAATTTGTGCACATGGGATTTGCTTTATAAAAATATTTTACGTTTGAAATGCTCATTGTTTTTTCTCAATTTTTTTTATGTTTGAGCAAATGCAATGCACAAAAGTAGAAGATATTTTACTGTGTCACTGCTTTGAATGTGCTACAGTTTTACAAAGAAAAGTTTCTTTTTTTGTATAGAATGTGCGTAACTTCTGGTTAGGGAATTTCTGAGAAGGTATTCACTAGAAATAGCTTCAGTGGTACCCATGTATTGAATATAAATGGAATCCCTGGAATTCTGTGAGTCTCTGAGGTTTGTTGATTCCCTTCCCATTGCCACTTATGCTTTTAAACAGCATGCCTGCATGCACAGAAGTGCATGCAGATGATAGTGCAGATATGAAATGTATATGGAATAATGAATGCAAAAATTGTCAAGATAAATCAAGGATAAGGTGTTTATTAAATTGAGAACTCAAGAACTTTTCTGCAGTTAGAGACTTCCACTGAATGCTGAATATAGCTAGATCTCTTCTTATTCATTTTGTGTTTCTATGCCTTGGATGAAGTATTTCAATATGCATTCAGAGAAGGGGAGGCTGTCAGGCAAATGGGGTAATGTCTCGGCTGCCCTTAATATTTCATTTTTTTTAGATTTTGATATTGTTGCTCGTCAGTGTGTTACTGACCACTTCTCACCCAAAATCAAGTAATAGATTCCATTGCAGATTTCTTCCCCTTGATACCAACAAGCAGAGAAGTAATTGCTTGCAAGAATCATATAAGAAGTATTTCATCCACTGTGCTTTTGAGGTACTTAAATAGAATTTCTACTTCTGTCTACTTTGGTTCCATGCAAGCTCTCTAAGAGATATAAATTTTTTTTGACTGATTTGTCAGCAGTGTATTTCAGGATTAGGTAAATCTTGTTAGAAAAGATAGCAATGTAAATCACAGCCTGCATTCTTAAGAAGTTAATCTACGCTAGAGCTCATGTTTTGACAAATAAACCTATTTCTCAGGGTATCAGTTAAATGCACACTAGTCCTTATTATCAGGGCTGTTAGTCTTCATATACAGAAACTTTTGTCTTAATTAATTTATACTCTCCTTTTGAATTTTGAGAATGATATTTTTTTGACTTCTATGAAATACATGCTGTCAATGAGATACGTGTTTACACCAGTATCACTCCAATGACTTTTTCCAATTATTTTTGTCAATTCTCAAAACAGGCTTGTGAGACAGTAGTTGAGTGTGACTGTTCAAATTCACCTCATAGACTGAAATTTATAGTCCCTGATGAAAACGTTTTAGAATTAAGGTGCTTAGGTACTCAATTTTCATCAATCTGTACTGATTAAGATCAACACTGAAAGGCAAGCGGATCTAAACTTTTTTTACAAACCTAGCAATGCTGGAAGGTTCCTAGTGGGAGTCTCATAATGCCCCCAATTCCTGTCAATTTCATCTCTAGTACTATTTATGTCTCAACATAAGGATTTGAAAGTTGGAAATCCCCCAAAGACACTAGCAGATATCTAAATGTCTCAAAGGAAATGGCTGAGAAAAACATGAAGTATTAAAATGGAATTGATTTCTAACAAATGCCAAATGCCGTAAGAGAGGTCAACTTCTTTTCTTAGAGTTAGGTTGAAAAGAGAATAACTATATTTGATAATGTGGTAAAAAACAGAGCCCAAGTGTGTCCTATGGCAGGACAGCTACTAAAGCTACTAATCAACAGTAAAGAGGTCATAAAACACCTGTGGAAACACACAGACATTCCTGACTGGAAGACTTGTTCACAGAGAACCCATATGAGACTTCATGACACAGAAGAATACAAAGAAGAGGGAAGGATAGAAGCACAAAACTTTTGTCATCCTTTTTTTCTTTTTTTGTTCTGACACCACAGGAAGGAATCAGATTTATGCCCAAGGGACTAAGTAGGGACAGGACAGTTCCAGCCCTGATGCTTCTCCCTGGCACAGCACAGCAGAGTCTATGCTGAGACCTCTGCCATGGAGAGCTTAGTCAGCCCTTGGTGTACTGATGTCGTGATGATTTTTTGCCTTTTCTTTTATACCCCTTTCATATACCTTTTTAGGACTTTTGTATTCTTGTAGGTTTTTAGCCTACGTTCTTAGACTTATTTGTTAAGCTAGGAGACTAGACATCTTAGAAGTTTCATAGTCAGGGAACAGAAAGCCCCAGACACCAAGGTCCTCTCCAGAACATATTTTGTACACTAAGATAGAACCATCCAGGGGAAGGTTCCTTGGGGAGGGGGGCTCACTTGAGCCTTTCATTGGGGAATCTTTGATAGATATGCTAATTAGTAAGACCTATAATGATATATCCGATCTTTTGTGGGGTGTGCATTGTGGTGTGCATTGGGGTGCATTCAACCTGGATGTGGTGCACCTAAGGATCCTTAAAATAAATACAGAGGTAAAACCCCTTTTCCCCTTCTAACCATGCTTGCTTCTTGATTTTAAAACCAGGATAAGGCATATCACAAATTGTGTCTTTGGGGTGGTAAGGACAGAGGAGATGCAAGGTATCCTTGTTTATAGTACAAACAAGGATATAACTTGTTTATAGTATAAACTATGACTTAGTAAATCACTTAGTTAATAGAGTAAATGGCTTTACCTCTCCACACCAAGCCTGCTCATAGTTTCACAAATGATGTTTACTACATTTTAGGCATATGATCATCACTGCAAGGAGTAATCCAAAGGGAAAGAGAACCTAAATAGTATAGAAATCATCTACAGGAGCTTCTGTTCTCCAGCTGTCCCAAGGCACGATGTACACACTGCATAAAATCATGCTGATTCCATTAGGTCAAAACAGAGCTGAAACTTTTGTTGTCACAACAGTCAGGTTGAGTTTAACTGAGTTTTGTCTTCAGTGAAATCACATCAGAAATTAGGTGAATGAATCTTTCAGTCTGCATGCTGTACTAGTCATTTACTATATTAACAAGAAGACTCGTTAGTTTTCTTTAGTAGTGAATTCCAAAAGCACGGTTGAGTTATATTGAAAGAAAACCAAATACAGTAATTTGATCTCTGATCTCAGCCAAATAAAAATAAAATTGTTCATACACATTTATCCACCACATAAACAAGTTATGATGTGCCTTGTAATTTTTGATACTAGCTTTGATAAATAGATATCAAAAAATAAGAATAATCAGCTTTGAGAAAATTGTCTTCCAAATCTTGGATGAAATTCTTTGGATCTAACACAGTAAAGTTCCACTGTAAGTTATAAACCTTAGAGAAGAGTGTCAATTAAGTTCACCAGGATTTAGAAACAGAAAATCATAAAAGCAATACTAAATTGTTATTATTGGGAAAGTCATTTTACTCAAAATATTTTACATAAAGTTTAATTTTTTAAATTTCCTTTATGGTTTGTCTCATGCTGAAAAATAAACTCAGAAAAGTTTTTACCTAAGTGGCCATAAATGATGTTTGGCCTGATGATAGTTACTGTAAAAATTATAGATTAGAGATGGAAAAAGTGGGAGGTGGTCTACAAGCAAGAAGAAATTAAAAGGGATGATCAGAAAAGAAAGAAATATGGAAATATGGAGATGAACCTTAAAGAAGGCTTGTGCTGAAACAGGGTATTTTGAATAGGTAGACAGAAGTGACTGGTCACAGCCTGTGGCAGAGAGAGTCAGGATCAGAAAGCAGAATTTCTGTTCTTCCTCATGGAGTGCTTTTATTCCCATTTACTTGGCCCTTTACACAAAGACTGGTTTAATACATGCACACAAACACACACAAAAAAAAAAAAATGAAAAGAGAAAAAAGGAATTTTGTTGGCTTTTTCACTCTGAACCGCAACAAAGTTATTAGATGTGGTGTGCTTTATCACTGGAATGTCATACATCAAATAAGAAGGCAAGCAACATCATATATATTGTGCCACCAAGCTCATTTATCTACTGCTAAGACATTCAAATTGTTTACTGTCAAATTATATTACCAATATTTTTTTGACAAATTGAAGAAATAAAAGATTAGTCTGACTGAATTAGACCAATGCATATTTTTTCACCAAAATTTACTGTACTGAGAACTATTCTGGTGTGGGTCAGGGAAGCTCCTAGTGGATGTACAACAGTATGTTTACAATATCTCCCCAACTTCTGCAATGATCTCAGAAATATAACTGAACATAATAGTTAGTAAGTTCTTAAAAACAAAGCTGAAACACATCTGTATTAAACTTAATAAATGCTGGATTCAGATAGCAATATTTTAACAAAATATGTTACTGTATGAAGTACATTTTGGACTATGAAGGGATTTGTGAGGTACTTGCTGTGGACACAGAAGGATGGAGGTACAGGTCACTGCTTTGTCAAGTTCAGGTTATTCTTTAGTCCTCAAGAGTTGTAAAAGTTTCTCTTAATAATCCTTATTGGAGCTAATACACTTTTTGACACTACCTTTATTGGTCCACAGGATAATACCTTACTATTGTATCTGGGAAGTGGAGGGTGTAGTATATAGTTCCCTACGCTGTCTTATTCAGAGGACTGCAGAGCAAACAGTCTTAACTGGGGACTCTGACATGCCCACTGAATGCCCTGAGTACCAGCTTGTTAGGTGGTTTTCTGGGGCTGAGGGCTCTTTCCCTCTAAGAAGTGGCAGTCCATTATTTCAATGCAATAGACATTAGTAAAACATGGAACTTTAGAATGTTGTCATAGGAACGCTAAACACTATCTGTATTCTAGTGTATATTTCATATATGTTGTCTTTTTCACGACTGTGGTAGGCAAGAAATTGATTCAAGAGATGCAAGAAAAGCAACTTCACACACAGGTTTCAGACTAAGTAGGAGGGCTCACATCAGCACTTTTAGGAAATTACAAAGTTCTCACTTGTCAGTGTGTGCAGTAACAGTGAAAAATCCATCTGGCAGAAGGTAACTGTGGAGTTAGTAGAAAATGCATTTCATAGTTTCTATGAAAATGTTACTCTTGTGTGCTCCCTTCAGACTTTAAATAACTTTCAGTAGGGAATAATTAAAGGAACTGTAATAATATGACATATTTGCATATATGGTTGTGGTGGTTTGACCCTGGCTGGACACCGGGTGCCCACCAAAGCCACTGTGTCACTCCCTTCCTCAGCTGGACAAGGGAGAGAAAATATAACTAAAGCCTTGTGGGTTGAGATAAGGACAGGGAGAGATCTCTCACCCATTACTGTCATGGGCAAAACTCAGGGAAATCGGTTTAATTTATTGCCAACCAAATCAGAGTAGGGCGATGAGAACTAAAACCAAATCTTAAAAATACCTTCCAACCACTGCTACCTTCTTCCTGGTTAAACTTTACCCCCAATTTTCTTTCCCTCCTCTCTCCCAGTGGCCCAGGGGATGGGGAATGGGGATTATGCTTAGTTCATCACATGTTTTTTCTTCTCCTTCTTCCTCCTCAGAGGGAGGACTCCTCACACTCTACCCCTGTTCCAGCATGGGTTCCCTCCCACAGGAGACTGTCCTCCACGAATTTCTGTAATTTGAAGTTCATGTTCTCCTTCACATGGTCTGCAGTTCTTCACCAAGTGCTCCAAAGTGGGTCCCTTCCATAGGGTGCAATCCCTCAGGACCAGGCTGCTCCAGTGTAGGTCCCCCACGTGGTCACAAATCCTGCCAGTAAACCTGCTCCAGTGTGGGCTCCTCTCTTCATGGTTCCACAGGCCTGCCAGGACCCTGCTCCAGCACGGGATTCCCACAGTGTCACTGCCTCTCTTGCACAACCACCTGCTCCAGCGCAGGGTCCTCCACAGACTGCACATAAACATCTGCTCTGTTGTTGATATCCATGGGCTGCAGGAGGACAGTGTGTCTCACCATAGTCTTCCCCAAGGTCTGCAGGGAAATCTCTGCTCTGGTACCTGGAGCACATTCTGCCCTTCCTTCTTCACCAGCCTGGATGTCTGCAGGGCTGTATCTCACATATTCATACTCCTCTCTTCTCCAGCTGCAATTGCACTGCAGTGTTTTCCTCTTCTTAAATCTGTTATCCCAGAGGTGCTACCACTGTTGTTGATGGCCTTGGCCTTGGCCAGCAGTGGGTCCATTTTGGAGCTGCAGAAACTTCTGGCAGTTTCTCACTGAAGCCATACCTGTAGCTCCCCACTACCAGAACCTTGCCATGCAAACCCAAAACAGTAGTCATTTGCTATAATAACAACAGCATTTTACAACTTTTTAGGCGTTTCTAGTAATCTTTTTAAATTTACATCACACTCACATTTTTTTCCTATCTGAAAATCCTTCCAGAAGTTTCTGGTTCAGCACCCCTACTGAAAACTAGTCTTAACACATCTTGCCTCTTTGTATGTCATTATATGATAGTTTTGTCACACTCACTTTCAGATTATTCCATCTCTCTTCAAAACTGTCAATTCCTGTGCCTTGAACATTAGTAGTATTATTTTGACACCTGTATCACACATGTGCCCCTAGTTTCTCCTCTATGATAAAAATTTGCATGCAGTAACAAATGAAAGGCACCAAGACCTCTTTTCTGCTCCTGGGTTTCATGCATGATGCGCCGTTTACTGATCTCTCATCTACTCTCAAGAGCAGTAGAAAGTCTGTGGAGCTTCTCTGTATTCAAATACTCAGTCCACCATATGGAGACACATATAGAACACAGGAAGAAATATTGTAGGAGTGGGTGGTGAGTTCACTTCCATGAATAACAGTATGGGCATCTTTGTCTTGCCCCTATTCACAGTACATAATTTGCTGCCTAAGTCTCATTTGGTGGACCAGGAAAGAGCCAACAAGTCATCCTGTTAAAATCATCAATGTTTTTTTAAGTAATTCTGTTCAATTTATTTAACTAATAAACTTTGAATCAATTTAATTAGTTTCCCATTGTTTCAAGGCATTTAAGGCATGTGTCTACCTTTAAGCAAATGATTAGCTGCATTACATTCGAAGGATGACTAATCACACTTTTAAAAGGTTTAAATACTTCTTTGAAGCTAACCTTAATTTTTACAGTACAGTAACAACTGTAAGTGAAGGCTTGAGACATCTAATCATCAATCCTTTCTTCATGTTATCAAAGGGAACAAGATTGCTCTTAGATCCTACATCTACACTGAGTTCCTGTGACATGAAGCTGCTTAGAGTCTAGCATTTAATTCTTGGTCCCTGACACATTCATATCAGTGTAGTTCTATAACCAGACCAACCATAGCTGACTGCAGCTTATCTTAAAATTCCCTTTAAAATGTTAGCACCACTATGGAGAAAAATTTTAGTTAAATTTAGGAAAAAGCTAATACAATTCCATGCCTGCCAATTAAGTACTTGTACCATATGAAATAGTATCCTACATTTCATGTTTCAGAGCAAGAAAAAACACGAAGTAATTTAGTCATGCACATACAGACACAAAAAGGGAGGTGCACTGACAGTACTGTAAGTATTGGAGGGTAAGGATATTTCTTTCTGACTATGGTGACAGGCAAATATTGTCATTTTATTTTTGTTACAGCTATCCAACAATTCCAGTAACAGTATGTGTTCTATGTGAATCGATAGGTGAAAGCAAAGTCTGGTGACATGGAAAGAATACAGAGCTGCTGCTTGCCACTGTAGGGAGAAAATTCATTTGGCTAAAGCTCAACTCCAATTGAAGCTGCCAGAACTATGGGGGATAATAAAAAGAGTTTTTTCAAATACAATAATGGCAATAAGCTGTGTAAAAATAACATTTAATCCATTACAGGATGAAGATGGTCACCTCACAAACAGTGACATGGACAAGGCAGAGGTATTTAATGCATTTTTTTGCCTCCATCTTCCACAGGGATGACAGACCAAGGGGTTCCCAGTGGCGTGAGTTGGAGTACCATGAGAATGGTCAAGTCTCAGTCAGCCCTGAAATTGTGCAGGATCTGCTGCTCCAGCTGGATACCTAAAAATCTATGGGGCCTGATAGTATTCATCCAAGGATCCTCAAAGTGCTGGATGATGTCATCGCAAAACCTCTTTCAATGATTTTTCAGCAGTCTTGGGAATCCTGAGAGGTCCCAGATGACTGGAAGCTGGAAAATATTATCCTTATTTTCAAGACGAGGAAGGAGGACCCCAGAAACTACAGGACAGTCAGTCTCACTTCAGTGACTGGTAAATTTATGGAGAAGATTATTCTGCGAGGTATTGAATAAAACCTGAAAGACAATGCAATCCTTGGTCACAGCCAGCACAGCTGGGGGAAAGAAGAACGGAGTTATCCACTGACATCCTTACACAGCATAAAAGATTGTGGTTTTCCATTTGTTGAAATATCCATGGTCTACTGCGAATGCAATATCCTTAACTACATATCAGGTATTGATATGTTGAGACTCATGATTATATTAATTCTTCCGTAGAAAATAAAGGAATAAACTTCAAAAAGTAAATACACAATTTTCTTTGTTAGTTGGTAATTTTTTTTTTTTTTTAATGTGAAGTGAAGCTGGCCCACAAAGTCTCCCAGGCAGAAGTTAATAATCTGTTCGCTTGACAGAAACTCAGAAAAGCTGACTGAGGCAAAAAGTCTGCCAGTGTTTATATAGGGCTAAAATACACACACAAACACTAATGCACACAGTATAAATAACAGGTATGTTCTGATCTGAAGTGTCAGAATGACAACCTCTTTAAATTCTTTAAAATGCTTCATAGGAGCAGAACCTGCCCATTTAGATATTCAGTAGCATGAAAAGTGCTAGCTGTTGGAAAGATGAATAAGATTCATGTTGACAGCTGCTTATAGCTCTTTTGGCTGCTATTTATAAAGTGGGGAGGTGGGGATACAAATCTGTCTATGTCAGCCTAGATGTTTTGATTTCGCTATTGCAGGTGATAGTGGTAACCTATTACATGTGGTAAATGCTCTATAAATTAAGCACAGTGTCACCACCGCGGGGTACCTGCTCTGTTATTAGTGCAGACTGGTTGAAGCTGTTCTGAGGAATGTGGTTCAGAGCCATTAGTGTTTTCTTCTGCGGTTTTTGGTTACATCCTGACAGTTATGCTGGAACTGTCACGTTCCAGTCTATCTCCCACAGTTTCATACATCAGCTTGGAAAGAATGTGTCAAAAGTACATCTAAAAAATGTTAATTTCTTGTAGCCTCTTGCTTTCAGGATTTGCAGAAAACATCGTGATAGATCTTCATGTTCAGAAAAGTAAAATTCAATGATGAAAAGGATCTAATGGTTTCTTCCTAAAATGAATTTTTTCCCAAAGTAGTATTTACATTTGCTATCTTTTATTTACCAATGTCTTTCCTTCTCTTATCTGTTTTTAAAATGTGCCAGAAAATATGGTTTCTGAAAATAACTGTAGGTGAATATTCTATGAGAGACATTTTCACTGACACCCGGACTACATTTCTATTGTTACTATTACTATTAATATTATTATTACCACTATTGTTTTACTCTTTGAAATTGTGTTTTGTATTACAATAAATAGCTCCCCCTCCCACATATTTGCACACCTCTGACATTGCTACCCCTAGTGAATATAGAGAATACAGCACAGAGAACATTTGTTTTCACTAACAAATTTGGTCAGTTGCAATAAGCATGTACTCCACTTGTGCAGGAAGAAATACCTTTCTTTTCCTGTGCTCATAGATGTGTAAAATCTGAATTTACCAACAACAAATACTGTCAATATACACGGCTGCCATGAGTTCAGAAACTGTTATGGGAAAACATCTGTATTTCTAAGTGGGAATTACCCATTAAATTCTATTCTTTGTCAGGCATATGAAAATACTTCAAATATTTTTTCATAGTTTCTCTCTCTCTTACTCTATTTGGGTATTTTGCACAATATCCATAACCACAGGATATCAGTGCTTTGAGTGTTGATATATAACCGTTATTCATCAAATGTGTGAATGAGTGGATTTACTACTCAGATAATTTTCTTCACCAAGTCTTCACGTGGACCTGGATTTCTTATTGGCTAGTGGTGTACTGAATCAGTGAAATAAAATCTCATGTACAAATAAGAGGACTCATTTGCATAAACAAGCAAAACTAAGAGTAGTCTGGGAAAAAAAAAATACAATAAATCTGTAATCACAACAAGAATTCAGGTCAACCAGGGTTTATGAAGTCCTTCAGATTTGCCCTGGATCTAAACTGAATTCCTATAATGCCTTCATCTAAATAATCTACCTGAAGTCCTTTGTACTGGCTTTCCACAGAGAAATTTGCTGTTCAGTGCAGTCAGTTCTCAGTGTTAGAATTTGGCAGAAACCTGTCTTGCTCAGCAATATTTATAAGCAATGGGAAATTCTAAAACAAGTGAGGGAAACAATTATGTGTAATTTCGTGCAAATGTGCCCATTTGGAAGAGAGAAATGCTCCTCAAAATGAGAAAAAAAATAGGCATGTGGATTTGGTTTTTTTTAATATTGTAGAAGTGTCCTTGCAGTGCAGGTTAGAAAACTGATCTTATAGACACATGGTTTGTCAGGAATGGCCTTCACTAGTCAGTCTGGAACTGGTTAAAAGGCCTCAGAACGAGGAGCTGCCTAACACTGTCCTCACTCCACTATTGTGCCAAACTAATGCATTTATACTGCTTTTGAGACTCAAATTGCACAGTGCTGTCTGGATTCAGTAAGCCATTTGATAAGCTGCTTGCCCTTGATACCTCCACTTCACAGGGTAATCAAAGCTCTGAAACCAAAGGTCAATTTGCACAGGAAGTGGTGTTTGAATGGCCATGAGGAATATTAACTTGTACTATCCCTTTTCTAAGTAAAAACTGTATAGCAATTATAATTTCTAATCTTAATAGCAGAGCTTTAGTTGTGTGCAAGCAGATTCTAGCCTAACACAGTAACACACACAGCCACAGCCAGGTGCCTTCACATATTAAATGACCCTTCATTGCTTGGCTGCCACATTTCCAGACACCACACATTGTGGGTAGCAGCAGCCGTGTACCACCCAACTGGTGACCAGGGAGGGATGCCCGGTGACACAGGGCAGCTGCCACCAACGTTACATATGGCTCTCTGGCAAGCTTCAGGATTCCAGGGAAGGCCATGCAGGTGCCTCCATGACAGGCCTGCTGTCTCCACACTATAACAGGCCCATGGAGGTACAAAAGAAAAAACTTGCAAATGCTTAATCTTAGTACTTCCCAGTTGGCTCATAGCTTCCAACATAAATATTCCACTGAAGGAGTCTACACAATGCATGGGCATATTTTTACCTCGGTTTTGCATTGCTTTAGGCTCCCAAGATTAGAACTACATTTCTTACAGTAAACAAAGGAGTAAGCATTATAATAATTTTGATTATCTGCTTAGAAATTTGAAATTTATTAGCTAGTTATTCATGATCCCTCTCTAGCAATCAGTGAACTCCCATTCCCTGAGCATATTTAATCCAATCCTACAAATTGTCTAATTTATAAGACTTTTGCTTTGACTCTAGATAGAGTCCTGCTTGGATTAAATCCCAACAATTAGCTGGTAATTAAGACAGTAGAAATAAGTGATTTAAAATTTGCTCTGAATCATTTTTTGTTGGGAGCCATTAGAATGGAAACTCTCCACCTATTGGAATTTCAGAAGAAACATCATTTAGAATAATAAAAATCTATTTTGTGAACACTCTAATTTGTTTTTCATGACAAGAGCAAGGCCATTAATTAAATCTGAAGAGTTGCTGAAGAAAATTAAGAGCTATAGACAATGAGTTAAATAAAATCCAGTGATAGGGAGTTTGTTTACAGATAATTTTAATCCTATGGGGAGAAAAGAACAAATAATATTTTGTGTCATTTCTTTTAAAGCATGCCAGTTACATACAGTGGCTCTTCCTCTCATCCCCTCTGTCAAATTGTACCCTTTTTTTAGCTGCTATGGTTTTGTAGGTTTCTAGAAAAATTTAGACTGGAAAAGAGTTTCTGGGATCATGTGGTTAAAATACTTCTGCTTAGGCAGGCAGAGCCCAGCCCATACTGCCACGTGTGTTTATTTAACCTTTGGTGCAGAACTTCACTTTTGTCTCCACTAAGGTTCACCTAATTTTCCCAGCTTGTTGAGATTCATCTGAACAGATTGATCTTCTGGTTTGGGTTTGTTGTTTTTTTCAGTTGCATTTAGTCTTTTCCCAACAGTTTTCATTTCTGAGAAGTCACGAAAGTCAAAACTCTGACTGCAATATCAGCCATGCAAGCATATGTTGACCTGCAAGATGATCATCTACCATTGACTGATGTGATATCTTTTTCTCTATAAAATATATTGAAAACCACACCTATTATAAATTTCTCTTAAAGGAAAAAAAGTTTTTTAATAATTTCCTGGTATAAATCAATGATTCTTGAGTACTTTTTAATTGAGAGGGTATTTTATTTTTCTTATGGTCTGTGAAGCACCTTGTCACTTATCATGTAAATCTCTAAAGAAAAGGTGATGATAACTTTCCTAACATCGATAAAAGATTGTGGTAGTAAAAAACTGTAATTTGACAGACATTATTAGAAGTCTTTTCAACCAGCAATATCAATACTGATCCCACAAATGTTTGGACTTGTATCTTTCGCACAAGTATATAATAAAGTCTGTGAGTTTTGAGTAGGCTTTCAGCTGGACATGAAATATACATCTAGCAATTCTTGAGCTCCAACTGATAGCAACACTTTCAACAAAGTGCTACTTGCTAAGAATATGGAAGTGTGGCTTTAGAGCTAGTTTTGCAATTGCCTTGGGTTTGTGCAGATCAAAGAACGTGTACATGATTAATATCTACACAGTCTTTTTATTGTAAGAGTATGTGACTGAATTTTACCAGTGTTGCTGACTGCCACAAGGAACATTAGATAAGCTCCCAAACCCATACCTGGTGGCTGAGTTGCAGGGGTAGGTATTTGAGTAGCATGGTTTATTTGCTCAGTGACAGATTGAGAGTAACCAAGTCTGTGTGGAGGTTTTTTGTAGAGTTTTCCTGTTAGCTTGCTAATTTTTGGCATAGGGACAGACAGTTTAATAATGCCTGTATAAATAAATGCATCTTTGAATAACACTTTTGAAAAATGGGAGGTTTATGTTTCCTAGATGTACGCCACAATTTTCTTAATAACAATCTAATGGGCTTGGAAAGGTCAATAATTGATGAACATTGAGAACATGTAGATGTTCTTTTGTCATAATAGCTACTTGTGTTATCGTGTATTACATTGTGATTTATTAGGCTTGAGAGACTGTCTTGTATTAGTATAAAGGGAGGTTTACAACTCCTTGTCAGTCACTTGTCTTTGGTTATAATTTTTTTTTCAGTCCTGACTTGGAGACATCACTTTAGGAAAAATAATTGCTCTCACACTCATTATTCAGTATATGCCAAGAAAAATAAGTATTATTTATGCTGATAACCCATGCCATTGGTATATAATTAATCCAATTTATTTAAAAACTAAACTTCTGCCAGGGACTTACAGTTATCATTTCATTATTCACAAAATGAAAATGATATCAACTCAGTTTATACCTCTCAAATCATGCAGGAACAGAAAACAAAACATGTTCTGCCTCAAAAACCTTAAGGTCTGTCTCTTTTTTACCTTTAAACACTATTGGCCATATGTAAACAACTTATAAATTAGCTCCGTGGAATGAACTGTGGAGTTCAAGCCAGGTAGAGACGCTTCCTCAGCAAAGAAAGACACTGTATAATAAATAACTGCAGATTTGTTACATATCTCTATATTTATATTGTTACATATCTCTATATTTTTACATATATGTAGTTACAGATATATATATATATGCTTCCCTGGAGTTTTCCTTTGTGCTCTTAATTTTAAGGAGAAATGTAAATGTATAAATATTTTTTTTTACCTTTTTTTTTCAGATTCAGTCCCAAGATTCTGGTCTGTTTACATCTCCCCTCCAGTCTTTCCTAGAAATCCCATAGTCAAGTGCATAGAAATTGCATTTACCCCCACCCCAAATTCTCCCCCTACCACTCCCCAAATTAAATAAACCAGGGAACAGATGCTCCAGCAGCTCATGTTGTGTATTGACCTTAATGGTATCTGGGATTCCAGCATGGCACAGATGAGGGAGACTCTATAGGTCCTGCTGCTCTATCAAGCTGATAGACAGGATGTGGAACTGCAGTGGCTGGGGTGAGGAGGTTAACAATAGTAAGCAAACAGCCCGGCTTGATGTTTTCCTGGTGCTTTCTCTTCTCTTGTCACAGATGTAACCTGGGTTATTGTGACATGTAGAAAACCATATCACCCTAAATAGTAACACTTTAATGGTATATCTGCTGACCTTAACTATACAACACAAAGCAATTAAATACTGGCCAGACTCTGTAGGAAAAAGAGAACAGAAATATTCTTTGATACCAGACATTTCAAGGAAGTTTAGATTCCTGGATTTTTTCCAAGGATGGGTCACAAAATTCTTTCCTCATCTGTTTCACATAGACAACTTCACTGCAAAAGGATTTTGGAGGCTTCATTGTATTCTTATTGTATGAGTAAATTATTCTTTCATAATGTCTGACTTTAGGCATTATGGATAACTTTGCCCAATCTTTCAAAAGTAATATAAATTTGACCAAGTGTAAGTCTTTATTATTCAAAGTTGTGTTATCTGTATTACTAGCTGGCAGCTGGAAACAGTCTCTTTGTCTTACTAAAGAAGTGCTATTAAAATAAAAAAAAAGAACTCAAATTAAAAAAAAACCCCAAAAAACAAAAAGCAAAAACAAAACAAAAAACCCAAACAACAGCAACAAAAAATACAAACAAACAAACAAAAAAAACAAAACAAAACAAACTTGCTTTAGGGCTTGCTATAAACTCTACAGATTTAGCAGTCCTTTCTTTGTGTTGACCAGACCATGTCTTTCTGGATGTAGCCTTTTGTTGGGATGGACTCTGAACAGAAGACCTGCAATACTTTGTGTTCAGCCTATCTTGTGAGACAGAGGTGTTAGTGTGCTGTAATGCTGATGGAAGGAGGGCTTCTGCAGCTGACTAAAGCAATGTTTTTTCCTGCCTACCTTCAAACCTCAAAAAAAAAAAAGAGAAAAGAGTACAAAGCAAGAAACTATTCATATTTCTAAATTTGAAGTATTGAATATTAATGTGCTCACCTGTTCCAAATAAGAAAGCAGGGTCTGACTAAAAAACAACAGCAAAAAGCCCTCAGTGTTTGCTGTGGAGAAATGAGCATGTGAAAAAACAGAAGTCAATAATAAGGAAATGGCTGCAGTAACACTAAATGAAATGATAATGAGATTTTACCTTTCATATGGGTTTGAGGACCAATTGTCCCATATTAAGAAAATCATTACCATGCCACAGGTGACTGAATACAGGTTAGGCAAAAATTGACAAAACACTTGTGTGAAAATGGAGACAAAAGATTAGGATCACTTAGCCAAGGAAATAAGTGCATAAAAAAGAAAATTATTCAAAAATATGTGAAGCTGCTTAGGGCAGACTTTGCTTGCTCTTGTTTTTAATAACACAAGCGCAATGGGACCACATGGTACACCTGAAAAGCAAAGAGGAGGAAATGAATAAAAAATACTTTTCAAAAATAACCCATAGCAGAACCCATTGCTGGAGAAAGTGAGCAGAACAAAGGAACTGGGGATTAGATATATGGAGAAATAATGGGGGACTGTCTACAGACTTAATTGCAATACATGTAGCACTAATTGTTGGGGATCGCTAAACTTTCTTATTTAAATCTCCTGTCAATTTTCAGGCCTAACTCTCCTCTTTAACACTGGATTGAAACTAAAGGTAGGGACAGACTCTCATACTGTCTACTACAGTCTTCTTTAGTCTTCCTCTAAAGCGTCTTTGGCTAGGCCTCATTGGTGCAAGAAATTAGATCTGAATTTGAAATCTGATCAATTTTTCTGGTCTTGTAATCAATCCCGCTTTATATTTTTCCACTCTCAACTAAGATATTTAAAACTATCTGAGGATCTGTCTCTCAGAAGCATAAAGTTAAGGAACAAAAGACTAAACAGCCCATGCACAAACTTTCCAAATATGATTGATTCTTTTATAAGTCAACTAAGAGTCTTATGAGTTTGCTTTTCATTGCAGGAAAAAAAAGATGAAATTTGAAGATTCTATTCTATAAAGCCCTCTGAAGAACATCACAGTTCTGAGCAATAATCTATAACTGTATTTTCATTGTAGATATCTTTTATTTTATAGTAGCATTTTATATTCTCTTGAGTCATGAATCAAGCACCATAGGCAAGATTCATCTGCTGAAGATGAAAAGAAGCAGACAACATCCTCCTGGAGTCCGTAGCTGACATTCGGCTTCAAACATAGAAATTGAGTAGTTAACTTTCCAGAATGAAAACAACTTATTTAGCACTATTATGAACAATTATTCTCTCTTTTAAAACAAAACTGACAAGGCAGTTTTTTTGAGTTCTTGTGAGATGCAATTTTATATATGTGCATATGTGTGTGTGTGCATTTTGAATTACTTTTTGTCTAGAAGCAGGACATTTGCAGTGAAATATTTATATTAAGTAAAGATGGTTTTACTTCTTCCTCCTTATTTCATCAGATGCAGTTTAGACTAATGTATTCAAAATGAGAGGCTTCACAAATCACTATCAGATGTAGCCTCAGTCAGATTTATTATCATTTCTAACACTTGGTCAAAGAAATTAATGCTTCTGCTAATAGTTCAATGAATAGGCCTATCAGCCCATGAGCACAGTTATTGGAGCTGCCTTGGGACTTCCAGTTCTCAAACCAGCTGGAAAAGGGGCTATCATACAGAAAATATTCTGAGACTCTGGGAAAAGATATATAGAGTGTGCTGTGTCTTTGTGTTCCCCTAGCAGCTGCTTACAGAGTGCTAATGCAATCTCGGAGGAGCCTGCCTGCCATTTCACTTGTAGGGTGACTGCAGCGATCGCAGCTGCTTCAAGTGAGATAAATGCAGAAGAAGAGGAGGGTACAAAATAAGTTAACCCTTCAGTGATATAGATAGAAAAAGTGTAGAAGCAGACATAGAAAATGCTAAAGCAGAAAAATACAGTGTGCCTGTGAGTGGACTAGTTGCTATAGGAAAGCAATCTCTCTAGAAATATGGGTACTAAATGATGATGTGTGAAACATGACATGTTTTCAGTGCTTATTTACTCAGAGATACTAATTTTTCTGGATGTTTATTTACATGGTGCCTTGCAAGCCATGTTTCAGTGTGAAAAGAAACCACCATTATTCAGGTATAAATTAAAAATCAATCTAAAAAAAAATAACACTAGCAAACTTAAAAGATACTTTTGAATTTATATCTTTTTCTGTAGAAAAGACCATTGTCTATCCTATATGCTATGTACTTCAAAAGATCAGGGCCTGAGTCAAGTGCTTATTTAACAGATTTTTTTCTATGGTAAACAAGATTTCAAAGTCTGTTATTACCTGCTATGGAGTGATCTTCAGATTAAAAAATGAAAAAAAAAAACCCCACACTTATAATTAATTCCATGTAATTTGAAGAGCTCTCTGATTTACAATAATGACCTTGCTGGAACAAAAATCTTGGACTGCTGTCTGTAACACGTTTTGTTCTCCAACCAGGACTCTAATGTATGGTACGAAAAATCAATTAGTAGAAAAATGGCTTGCATTTGCTAGGCAAGGATTGTGTTATTCAAACCATTTCAGCATTTTGTGGAAAATACTAATTTTGGAAGGATCTAGCCATGCTTCCCCTGCCCCCAACATAATTCTAAAATTTCATATTACAAAACGTATCATGTTGATGCTTCTGAAGTCTAGTAATCATTTGAAGAGTTTCCTTCACAGCCCTGCTGTTCATCTGCTGTAGAAATAACCTCAATACATGCCATCTGCAAAACTCTTCTCAGTCTTGCACAATGTGCTGACCTTAATTGTTTGCTTTTCCAACAGAGGAAAGGTGTTGTCTCTATCTCTTCAAGAGCCTCACACCTCTTGTAAGTACCCCAATCAGGATAATTCCTTCAGAAGACAAGTTTAGATAAAAGTCTGTGGAGAGAAATTCTGAATTAAGCAACATTTTGAAGTATCTGTTTCCTCCTAGATCTTATCTGTGTGGGGGATTCTTTGTGGTTGACTTTTTCTAATTGACTTTTTCTTCTCCCTGCCCATAATAGCTGACATTCATTATCTGTAGTCCAGAATCAATACTTAAACTCTTGTTTCCTCATGCTCAGGCAGTGCTGGAGAGATTTCAACCACAGACTTACACAAACCCCTTGGAAATACTCAGAAACAGTGACTACCTTGTAATTGTTGATCAGCCAATTTTGTTGATGAGATATTACTAAAATTTCATGCCCCATTGCCCTGATACCCTGGGAATAATTAAAAAAAAAAATTAAAAATGGAAGAAATTTATATGCACCTTTCTTTTACTTATTTAATTCTATTTACCATTAATTATGGGGAAAAGTTACCAAAAAACTTAGTTTACCAAAAAAAAGTTTACCAAAAATTAGCTTACCAAAACTTAAGGGAAATAGAACAGCTTGGTCATAGTAAGTACATTATATTAAAAATTGCTGGTACTCTTAAAATGGGAAGGAAACACTTTTGACAGATGGTGCAAACCTCTTTCCCCCCCAAAAAAACCTATTACTGAAAGCAAAAAAATTTAAAGGTCATTTTGTTACCACTCTCTCTTGTGCGCCAGATGTCACAATATAAGCAGAGAAAGTTACTGCTCCTTTTCTCTAGGACATGGCAGAGACATTTTAAGGTCACGGTAACAAAAAACAACAGGTAGACATCATCACAGCTGTATATCAAGCTGTAGAAATTTTGCTTTTTCATTGCAGAGATCCTCAGTGAACAGCCCTTCGTTAAGGACAGTTACAATTTTCCTGTGGAACAATTACTTTGAGATCAACAAGTACAAGTTGGACCAGGCCCTACAAGCATGGGTGGCTGCAGTTAAGCAATAGGTAACTTCCGAACCCAAAAGCTCTAAAGCCACAGATTTCCACTTTAATACAAACAACTGAATTAAAAACCTGATTTGTGTCTAAGATATTCAGAGTAAGTCAGTGAAAAAAAAAAGTATTAACATATGTATTTTTTTTACATTTATTTTAATTACAGAATGTATGCAACATGTATGTTGCAAATTAAAAGCTCATAAGAGTGTAGATGCTTCAAATCAATCAAATGTTTTCAAAATAGTGCTGCCAGGCTATCTCAGTTGGATTCTTGGCTGATGTAAATTACCATCTCTTCACTGAAGTCAACAGCCTTATGGTTACTTAAACCTCTTGGGGATTTGGTCCTATGCCAGATTAATACAAATCACTTCAAGGATTAATTTTGGTCTAAAAGTGTCAAATATAATTTTTTGTTCAAGAAGATAGTCATGAGTCTGACAGGTTTTGACAATAAAAGTTAATTACAAGCAACACGTGATGAAACAGAAGCATGAACATCTGATTTCTGCAGACTCTAGAGGCTGTGCAGTTGCAAATGAAGCACAGTGAGAAATCACTCAGCCAAAATGCATAAGAGAATATCTCAATTATGAAACTAACAATAAAATCATGTCTATACAGTTTAGTTATCAAAAAAAATTAAGAGATTTAAATAAGGCACAACTGGCTACTGTCTTTTAACCTGCAATAGATTAAAAAAACGTACTGTTCTGGTAGTTACTTTCCTTGGGAACTTGACCATAAAAATGCTTTTTGTTGGTGCAGATGTTTTGGTCTCATGGAAGTTAATAATGGACAACCATTAGCTTTTGGGAAAGGAGAACAGATATAGTCCTACTTTCCATTCCCTACTGTTCCACAAAGCTGAAATAGTATGTATCTAACCTGCCAGCTTATGCTTTTGTAGAAAATGTCCTTATTTATACTTTTATAAATGAAATGTGTGCATCTGTGTGTTTATATATGTGTGCAGGTACATGCATTTGTATACCCATGTTATCTACAGAACTCATAGTTTCACGGCACTGCCTGTCAAGGACAGTCCCAAGCTGATTAAAACCACAGATTCGCCTTTTTGGGCTCCCTTTCCACAAATTTTAAGAAAAACTAATTATCTACCACAGTAATGCAGTCTAAAATGTCTTTATCTCAGCCAAAAAAATGGAATTATGTCAATGCTACTTAAGGGAAAATCAGCAAAGATAACCCTAAAATAATGATCCTTAGTTCTTGTTTTATTTGACCACAAAGCTGAGTCAGGGGAAGTTTAGGTTAGGTAAGGTTTTTCACTCAGAGGGTGGTTGGGCAGTGGAACAGGCTCCCCAGGGACGTGGTCACAGCACCAGGCTGACTGAGTTCAAGAAGCATTTGAACAATGCTCTCAGGAATATGGTGTGATTTTTAGGGTGACCTGCACAGGACTGGGAGTTGGACGCAATGGTCCTGATGGGTGTCTTCTGACCCAGCATATTCCATGATTCTATGAAGTCTCAGGGCCCTGAGGACTTCAACAAGACTCCATTGACCTGAGCAGCCTCAGTTGGGGGTTCCCAATAGTGGCTTCCTGCCCGTGGGCCCAGGGGCTTAAACAGTCTGATCCATGAGGCAGGCAGCCCTGCCTCCAGCAGTACTGGCTTCCTTGCTGGAGGTCCCAGGCTGACCCTGGACCTGACCCTATCTCACCTCATGTGATCGTCCCCAGCACTGGTGCCGTCCCCACCCTGACTCTGCTTAGGTTGCCTGGCCTGTTCCCTGTTTGGTGGGGCAAAGCCCTGCCTGGGCTGTGGCCACAGACTGGCTTTCGCTGTGGAGCATCCCCCTGCACCCTGACAGGAAGGCGAATGGAACGAGGGACTGTTCTGAACAGTACCCCCACTGTGTTGGGAGCATCAGAGGAAACACAAAGACAAAGCTTTACGCATACCTTTTAGCAGATCTTTAGGGGCAGTTCCTTAGATGTTCACACAAGATAGCCTGGATTGGAGGTCTAGACAAAGATCTAAAAACTACTGATTTTATTTTTCAGTCTGGAGTATACATCTCACGGAATACCAGGTTAGAAAGACCAGAACAATACACACGTTTGAGGCAGCACTAATTCGTAATGATTTCACCATGGTTCTGGCTCTTGAAAAATGTCTTTTTGTCAGTTTTGTAAATAGTAGGTGTTTGGAATGATGTCCTTACAGATGTCCAGCAGCTGATAAAAGGTGATTCATAATTACAATGACATTGCACCTACTTCATCAGAACAGTAGCTTGGAAAGAAGTTTCCTTCTGTTATTCAGTAGTTATCACTTATATCCCAAGGCATAAAGTCATCCTCCCCAGCTCTTATCATTTTATGGTAACTGTGGATGATTCACATTTTTGACAATGTCATGCTTACCTATCATATTTATCAGATTTTTAAAGGTAGACCAGTATCTGTCATTCTCTTTGCCATCGTATTGCTTTTACACATTACTTACTCAAAAAGAAGAGAAATTTTCTGTTCTTTATTTAAATGGAAAATGTCTTACTGAACTGTGAATGAATTACTGAATTACTTCAGATTTCTGTGGAATTTTCTTTGTTGTTTTCTCTCTGCATTTGCTGAAAAGGAAAACCTTCAACAGATATGGTGAGTTTGTTTTAGAACCATGCTCTAGACCTGCTATTTCTTCATTTATGCTTCCATCCTTGACATTGATCTTGGAGGGTAAAGGGTCTTAAGTAGAAGATAGATACCAAGTATCCACTATCCTTTCACTCTCCTAAAGCACAGTGCTTGATTCCAGGGCATGTGAGAATCAGTCTCTGTGAATCAAATTACCTGTGATATATATATATAAGACAATTATGCGTCATGTACTCGTATGCCAAAAACATGGTGGTCAAAACCTTTTGGTTGCAAAATACAAAAATGATGTAGTAGTTGTAATAATATTAATAAAAACATTGTTAATGCATAAAGCTAGTAGGTGTCTAATTCTTTCCGTGGAGTGGTCACCAGAGTGGGATAATTGTGACAATGAATAGTACTAAAATCCATCTAAGAAACTCTCTAACTTTGTCTAAGGAAGTATTTCTCAACATATAAAAATTTTGAATTTCAAATTTAATTTTTCATCTAAACACGTGAATATTCAGTCTACAGAAATCTGGCTGAGTAATGAAGACTAGGGGAAAGAGTGATATTTTGTGAAGTTAAAAATCAAAAAAAAGGACCTCACGTGTCTCACTAAATATTATTAAGTTATTCATAAGCATTCACCAAGTGATAGACTAACTTCAAGTCCAAAAAAGAGTAAAGAGCTTAAATGGAATATCAGAAAGGAAAAAAAAGTGCCTCCTGTAATTCAGCCACAGCTTCACTAGAGTAACATCTCATAAAAAGAGAAAAAAGAACAAAATAACCCAGACAAGATTGATAGCTATAGATGAAGCCATATTCACTGAGTTACAATGGCTACATAAGTTATAAATGGCAGAGCTATGAATGAATAAAGCAGTTATTGCAACTATAAAAACTACACTACCATTACAAGACACTCATTTTATTTATTCGTTATGTATAAAGTGTAATTTTAAGGATAGTTTTACTGTCTAACATTATTAAGCAGCATTAAAAAAGGAACTATTTGTGAGTAGAAATGTGTCATGAATGCTCATTAGCTCATAAGTGCACTCCTAGAATGATGCACCTAGAATATATTAAGTAAACATTTTTCTGCGTCTGTTTATTCTGAAACACTAAGAGTAGGTAGGAAAATTCTGTTGCGAAACTGCACCTTTTGTACAACCTATTCCTTAAATATTAGACACAGTCAAGAAAGAAAAAAAGACTAAATTTATGAAGAAGGCCCACCCTTTATAAAAAGTAAAATGTTTCTCTTACAACCTAATTTGTTATTGAAGAATAAAGGTATCGTTCATACTGTCTTCCAGGCTTCTAAAAAGCTTCTGCTCCTGTGTTATGTGAACTGTGTGACAGAAGTGTAGGAGAGCAATATCCAGGCTGGTTCAGCCATGTCCCAGCAGCAGCACAGGGAATGCCACGCAGCATTCACTGATGTACTGAGTTATATAAGTTACATCAGGTTACCTCTCTGCAGAAAACCACCAGGCATTTAATGCTGAGATTACTTACCTGCAGCACTGTATACACCTTTTGAACCTTCTTTCTTTGTTGTAGGATGCTTTCAACTTCTCCTTCACTGTGGGGGGGAAATAAAGGGACTGATTCTGACAAATATTCGATTGCTGCTGCTGTCACTAGGATACCGACAGGGAAGTTCAGATGTGAAGTTTAAGTGACCGCTAACTTTCTGTAGGAAATCTAATGTTTCAGTCTATATTTTTTTCAGTTTTTTGATGGAACAAGAAAGAATTTTTGTAGTGAATAATATTTTTTATTTGCCTTTTTAAAAATTTTCATGACAGAGAAATAAATTAAATACTGAATGTACAAAGTTCTTGCAACCTGAATACTTTTTGAGTTGAAGAGAAAAAAGAACACTTGGAACTAACACTGGACCTTAAGAGTTCAAAGCCAGTGCCCTACTCACTGAATCTAGCAACCTTTTAACATGCTTCTCCATATTGTATGCATATGCTCGATTGATTCAACAGCCACAGACCTTTAAATACCTGACTATACCGGGTTCCTCAGAGGGAGGGCACAGCACTGAGGGTTTTCATTGTCGAGGTACTCATATTCACTGGTCTAGTCAGATTGGACATGCTTTATTTTATCAGATCATTCAACATTTCATAATGTTTGTACTGTATGCGTTTACAGAAGTTTTTGTATTGACTTCAGTTGCACCTTGAAGCTTCCTTGTAATATTAGTAATTAAATTTCCATTGTCTCAAATCAGGTACTCAGTACCTGATTGTGAAACTTTTGCTTATTTGCCAAGAATTTCAGGAAGCAAATCCATTTTTCAGGTACATTATCCCAGGAATTTGAACTTTTTTTTTTTTTTTTAATTCTAGCCTAAAACCAATAGCAATAGTGCAATATTAGAAAGTACATGCCCTTTGAAACTACAATGAATTGGTGTTCAGCCAAGAAATAATTGGAAGTGGACATAAGAACAACCTAAGATGATGTGCTGGGGGAGAAAACTTTCATGATTGTGATGAATCTTCAAAGTTCATTTTAAAAGTTAACTATAGCTGGTAGATCCTCAGACTTGTCTTGAGTACATGTCAGTACTCAAGAGCTTAGTGCAATGACTGAAAGTAATATCTCGCAAGGAAAAGCTCAGGTAGAGGTTATATAACATTTGACTTCAGACTTCAAATCTGATGTTTTCTTGTACAGTACATTCAAAATTTACATGAATGTGACAAGACTAAGTCTGAATTCTACTTAAAGCTGCTAAGCATTTTGAGAAACCATGCTGCCCAAATTGTTTGAGGTAATGTTTCCGACATACTTCATGTACAGGAAGTAAATTATCACCAGCATCTTTTTATTCCATTTTAGTCTCTCTGTTGGTGACCTCATCTTCCTAAATAGGTAATATGATAGTTATATTTTAGTTTAAAGACATTTTTAAAATCTACAACCATTCCATTTTCTACCTTTTTTTTTTTTTCAGATAACCAGTGGCACATAAAACCAGGTATAAAAAAACATGAAAAAAGTCCTTACACAATCCTCCTTATTGACATTATTTTATTGTTGACAACTAGTTTATAAATGCTATCAGCTGAAAGTGGATTTATTATTCTCTGCAAAAGCTAAATCTTCTTTTCAAACTTTCCACTCTCACAGAGTAATTCTTTACTACTGGATTTTTATAAAACATTTAATGTTATTTTTTTTTTAATCTCTATAAGATCCTTTCTTGACAGGTGGGATGTCTCTATTATGCCCACAGGAAACAAATCCTAGAACACTAATCCATAGATTTCAACACAATATGGGTGTGCTAGGTTTAAGTAGGATTATTTTACATGAACCTTTCTTGCAGCTGAACTTGTGGGAGTTTCTGCTTGTGACTCTACCTCATCTGACTGACTCACCATCTGTCTGTTATGGCAACAGAAAAAAATTATTTCCATGTGTTAGAAGTCAATGAAATGTTAAATATGTTGGGGAAATGGTAATTCTTATAAAATAACAAATTTATTTCTTTAGTCCTGCATAGTTGTCATTAAGATCCATACTTTCCAAAGAATCACCTTAGGTGCAGTTTTGTACTGGCACTCAATAAAGCCTACAATTTACATAAATAGATATCCACATGATAGATACAATTTGTGCAAGTATATATTCTTGACTTTACCTGTAGGCACAAAATTATGCCTGAAAAATTGAAACCTGGGTTGACATAATTTAAAATAGTCTGTAGAAATTGAATCATTGCACCTAACTTAAAAAGAAAGCTCTAGGACATAGGTGTGTTCAGGTGACAAGGTGAGGAGAGCAGAGGTGGAGAAAGGAAGGATAATCTCCATTTCTAAATAGGGAGAGAGAGCTGCCACAGGAAATTGCAAGTGTAATGACAGGGATTTTTAATAAGTCTATTAAATCAGAAGAGGTAGCAATCACACATTTGCTAAGCTGTCAATCTCATCATCTTTTCTATTTTCTAATCATATAAAAACCTGTGTAGCTAAGACACGTAAAGCTTTAGGATCAGTTTTGAAAAAGTGATCAAGAAAACATGTAATCAAACGGATAGTTAAAGGAACACATGATGAAATTGGATCCTGCAACCTCATTAATTCTTTCATATAAATACTTTTAGGAAGAAAGATATAGGAGATAATTCTGTTTCAGTTTAATATTTGACATAATATTACACAGGACAAGTATTAACAAAATTAGTATCATTCAAATATAGACATAAAGACTTACAAAGATGGTGAAAAAGTGATGAAAAAGTGGTTCTAGGGAAGATAAACAATAAGACTGAAGGAATGTTTTTGATTAAATCATCAAGAATGGTTTGGTGTATTCAAAGTGATGAATACAAATTGTAGAAGTTTGCTGTGCAAAAATATAAGTAATAACTCATGAAGGGAGTAGAACAACAGCAGAGGATGGGATTACTATGTACAAAGAACTGGATCAGTTTATTTTAGGAACTGGAAGATAATTTATTGTATAACATCAGGTTATAGCATAAGGTTATACTATTACAGCCTAAAATCACTTTTCTCAGCTGTTCTCATTTACAGAGGAAGAAAAAGTAAATGTGTTTCAAGTGTAAATGAGAAAGGAAGACAAAAGCCTGAATATTATTAGCCTTTTATGAGATGGTTATTATACACTATAGAAATTAAACTTACATAGAAGGGGCTTATCAGATAAACTAATTGTCATACAGAAATTCTCTGACAAAATTTTGCTGGCTATGTGCATTCAGTAAAGATTGATTCATATTGAAATATTTGTAACTTTGTACGGACTGAAAGAGAATTCTCTGGGAGTTTGCTGTCTGGAATGGTTTAAGAATGTCTTTAAATCAATTTCTTTATTTTTCTTACTGTGTTATTCTGTTGGTTAGTTACATAATTCACTGCTTAGGAAAGGTGCTTCAAACACATGGTGTATTCTCCTGCGCCAGATTTATCAATTTCACATATGGATGAACCTCAATAGAAGCTTGCTTTCCAGATAATTCCTGGACAAAATCCTCATGATATTTTTATCTTCCAAAATGTTTTCAACAGAGGAAAATATAAATATTAATAAATTTTTCAATATTATTATTTTAATTATTATTAAGAAGGACTCAGTAAAATACAATCTGAAGCTGAAAAAAACTTAAATTTTAGACCTTCATGGCCAACAAAGATAAATATTGTAAGCCAGGAGTTAGAATTACCCCCAGAAAACCCTACTATTGAAATGCCATCTGATAGCCTCATTTCATTATTTAATTACACTTCACAGAGTTGTATCATCTAGTAGCATAAACTGACATTCTGGTTCTTTAAGTTTCATCCTACAGTGAAGAAAGTGGCCCTATAATTTATTCCAAACTTAATTTTAAATAGTTATACTGTACTGTGTAGTTCGACTGTTTCTGCTGCAATTTGTTCCAAAAATGTCATTATTCAAGAGACTGAAATTTTTTGTCTGAAGTCCAGCCTAAATTATTAATGACCAAGTTCTGCTCATTTGCCAACTTTTTGCTTGAGCTACTCTCATTCTGTTTTTTACTTATTCTGATGTGACACTGTGGGTTTTGTTTGTTTTCTTGATTTGGTTTGGTTTTGTGTTTGGTTTTGCTCTACAAGCCAAGTTTCTCCAATTTCTTCTGTTAAAAAAACCCTCCTGTCTCCTCTCACCAGATGTATGACAAGACATTATCTCTTCAAGAGAATAAAACATGACTTTCCTCATCAGCTTGAAAAAATTTCAGTAACAGAGGTCATGTAAAAAGGAGACATATATTTAAAACACTGAATCTCAAGAAATGTTAACTAGTATTTATTCTTATTCTTATCATGTAGGAAATATGATGCTTTTGCTTACAACATGAAAAAAATTATCACGCTTCAAATGGGAACACTGACCCTTTATTTTGATGTATAAGCTAGAAAAAACAGTTTTTTACTTACCACACTGACGCTACCTATGTATATGTCAAGACAGTTATCTCACCTTGTGTTACCTTACCTTACTCTTACTGTGTTGCTGAGGTCATATTTATGTTTATCCCAAAGCCATTTTTCATTTTTGTAAAACTGATCTTTAAGCTGCAAATGTAAATGTCACAGAAGGAGCCCCAAACAGGAGCGCTCCTTCCTCAATGCAGGCATACAAGAAAATCCCTGTGTTTTGCCTGAGTCCTGCATAATCCTGTGATGACCTTGTGCATTTAACTTGTTCTGACACTGCAAGCAGCTCTCCATGCCTGTCACATCCGGGCTGTGGACAGTCTGAGTCATTGCAACGTTGGCCTGCAACATCCCTTTGGATCCTTTGGCCAGCAATGCATTTAGAGATTTCAGCCAGACCAATACTAATGACCAGAGAGATTAGAAAATGGCTAGAAGGGGGCAGAAGGGATTTTCAGACAAGTAGAAAAAGGACCCACCTGATGTAGTGGGTTGAACCTGAGTTGATGGACAGTCTTTTAGACTAATGACGCTTCTCACAATTTACATATTTAAACCGCATGGAAAGGCGGGATTTCCCTTTTGTCCGAGCTCGCCTGCTGGAAGGTGTGGGGGGCTCCGAGCCTCCAGACCCCGCCAGGCCGGGCCGGGGCCACTGCCCCTTCCCCCCTTTCCCAACACCACGGCACGGACCCTGGGTCGCTGCAGGGGGACTGTCCCAGAGCCACAGGCAGCTAAAACCAGCCATGGACTGCTCACAGCTAAACCCATCCAGCGCGGCTTCCTGGGACAGGCGGGTCCCTCTCCTCTCCATGCGGAGCCGGCGGAGTCAATGGGAGCCGGCAGAGCCTCCTGTCTGCAGCCAGCACACTTCGTGCTGAACTGAAGAAGACACCACACAGCCAGCAGCACATGGCGGCTTCAGAGTCAGGGAGAAAGAGAAGTGAGTCACGTGGGACGGAGCTGGAAATGGCGACGGGAGAAAAGAGGGCGGTGCCGCGATTCTCGAGCGTAGCTTAAAAAAACTTCTTGCATGCCGTGGTAAGAAACTCTAATACCACAAACTGTTCGTCTCTTTAATCCATTTGAAGTACATGGGGGGATGGAGAATCCTCGTGTGGCCTGTGAAGATTGTGAAGAGTGCCTATGCCAGGCTATATAGAAGTAGTAAGAGGCTGTTAGAGACTTGTGGCGAAGAAAGCCTTTGTGTGCAGGCCAAAATAACTTATCCTTAAAAAGATTAATAACCCCATGTGATAGCCCATGTTTTGCAGTGTGAAGGAACTGTGAGATTTTTCATGGGAGAGATGTTTTACACACAGCAGATTGTTTCTTTCCGGGCGGGTCTGCTGTTGGTGGCAGTTTGGGAACCACGTGCAACTGAAGAAAACCCTTTTTTCCTTAAGCATAAGAGAGAGACTTTTCAAGAACTGCAACACTGACTAACATCCCATGTTCTGTTATCCTTTGTGCAAGTTGGGTAAAAGGAGAGAAGTGCTGGAAAGGAGGGGGAGGAGGACTTGCTTTAATTTCTTGTTATTTCTCTTTACTTTTAATTGTATTAGTAATAAAACTCTTTCATTGTACTGCAGCTGTTTAAGGTTTGGGCCTGCTTTGCTTTCTCCTAATTCTTATCTCATGGAAGGAAAATAAGTAAGTAATGAATATTTTGAACCAAAACCACTACACTTAATTAGTGTTTCCGCGCAGTTTCAAGCTCAACCCACTACACCTCGGTAGATGCACCTTGTTCCAAAACCTAGGTACTGTCTGTTTTCTCTCAGATCACTTGATCACTTTCATCACACGAAAGATGGCTCAGCCGCCAGTACCTCCTCACTCTTCTCATCTATTCCCCCTTCTTCTTTATCCTTTCATCAAACAACAGTCCCAGAGGACTGGCTCACTGCATTCTAGGCAGTGGGACCACGTCTTGTTTCTTTTACAGCAGCAAATTCTGTCTGTAATAATTTAAAGATAGGGGCTGTTTAGCGTAACCATTTACAGACTAGAGAGCTCTGAGTGTGGGACCGCAGGACTTCCTGCTTCATATGGGTATAATCTCAGGGTGTTTGAAATACTGCAGTTCCTTGCTTTTACATGTCAGTTCAACTAGATGCCTTCAACTTCAGAAGTTCAATCATGTATTTACACAAGGAATGGAATGGGATTCAATTCCCAAGACTGTGTAGGCAAAATCTGAAAGTCTTGTAGTCACTAACATTAAGCAGAGACAATGGGGGTACAGAGAGATAGTTTCAGATAGAAAATTAAATACAGGTGACTTGTGGCCTATGTTAATGAACTAGCCATTGATCATACTTCTCTCCTTAATAGTCTTCAGAAGATTAGTCCCTACCCACTTAAAAAGAAATACAACTACTATTAAAGCAAAAAAAACCCCAAATAATTTCATTTCACATTATCTCCATTAACTTTCTCTAGTGCAAAACAAATATGCAAGGGAGAGCTACATCTTAGTATCAGAGAGAATTCCTATGGCTCTGTGGTCATGAAGTTCTGTCTGCAGTAGATGCAGTGTGGTTTTCCTTTTAGGTAATGCCAGGACATAAGTTAATGAGATTAGTGGGAAAAAAAAATGTATGGAATGGTATAACTAAGTTTAAATTCCTAAAAATTATTACTGAAAGTACAAGTGTGTACAAGGAAGTAATAAAGTTGCTTATTACACTGACTGCTATTGTAATCGAATTTGTTATTTCATAAGTTCCTTTTCCATGAGGAAAGGTTTATTTAATAAATAATAGCACACTGCCCATCACGTCTTGTTATGGGCATTAGTATATGGCACATATCTGCAAAATTAAAAAGCCTATAACTAGAATATGCAGACTGAACCCACAGCTAATAGTCTCTATGTTTTGATACTTAAAGTGCTGAATTACAAATGAAATCATGGGCAAAAAGCGATGCTCCATTTTCATTTAACAAGATTCCTCCAGTACTCACGAGATTCATAAGAAATTAGATGCTATGCAAAAAGCTAGGATCTATAATAATGGCCAAGATATTATGAGGATTAGAGGAATTTGAATGAACAATCCCTTAGCTCATAAAAGAAAATTATAAAGGATAAAAGGTAGCATTAACTATTCAGGGGTCTTGGATATGTACTCTACTGTAGCTACATCAGATTAAAAGCCACTCGCTTGATCACTTAAATAAATGCAAAAACCCCTGAACAAGAAAATAGCATGAAACCAAGAGCTTTAATGTCCAATACCCAGGATGTTATTGGAAATAAAGCAATAAATTGTGCATTTAATATTTTTCATGACATTGGCCTGTGTAGATGTAGTTCTGTAATAATTTTGCTCTATGTATTCTATGTATGTATTCTATGTATTTCCAGACCATTTTAAGATTTTTTTTTTTAATGAAGGCTTATGTAAGATTTGGGGAAATACATCGGTCACAAAGCAAAGTCTCACAATGAATAAGCTAAATCTTTGAAAATTGTCACTAAGCTATGCTGCCAAGTTTTGCACCAAATATGACTTCATCTCATTTCACTAAAAGTAATATTAGTGGCACTTCAAATTAGATGAAGCATGGAATAGTGACTGAAATGCTGTGCTCTGCTATCAAAAATTACAGTATGTTGCAGCATACTGCACTTAAACTTATATTGCCTTTAATCAGGAGAGATCCAGGGACCACTTGTCTCTCTGCCTGAGAGTGATTCAGAGGGCAGCAGAACCCAGGACTTTGTGACTTCTGCATAAATTTGAGCTAAAAAAAGTAAATTAAACATGAAAAAAATTCTTTCTAGAGGCCTGTGGAAAACCTTCAGTCCAGGACTTCAGCTGGAGCCTGTCAGGCTAGTATAGAAATGGTTATAATTTGAAATAAATATTTATCAGATATTTTAAAAGTCCTGTTTCCCATGGTCTGTCTACAAAGATATCAGCAGAGTGAATTTCATAGGAGTTTTTCTTTTAGAAAATATGGCACAAAATTTCAAAAATGTTCAAAGCCCTAGGAAATACTTGATATTATACTAGTATATTAGCAAAATGCCGATACTACTTGGATATTTATTCCCAGACAGAAACACAGGAAAAAAAGCGCCTATTTCATAAGTAAAACTTTCTGTTGACTCAGAAACCATTACCTGTTACAGCAGCTCTGAATTGTCAAGTATATCATGCAGCTGAAAAGGTCGGCTATCCCCAAAGAGCAAGCACATAAATTCTGGATAAGGAGCCAGACAAATCCTTAACAACAACAACAAAGTAAAATCTAACAAAAAGGAACTAGCAGATTTTGTTTGGACAAGACCGCTTCAAAAACTTTAATATATAGATTATTAACAACGATGATGTATTGACCTCTGTCTACTGATGGAAAGAAAAATCAAAATACCAGACACATGATATGATGTGTATCCTGGATGGATGGAGGGATGGATGGAGGGATGGATGGATGGAGGGATGGACGGATGATGGATGAACAGATGGAGCTGAGAGACAGAGAGGGGTGCTTTAATTATACTTTATACATGCAGTGATTATAGATTTCATGTGATATTCTATCATCATTACTTTTCACTTAAAACAAATTTCAAATGTTTACATGCCTTTTTGTTTGAACATCATCACTCAATAGAGGCTTGCTCCCATGCGTTATCCATGTCAAGAACAACATTCAAGCATAAAGTCCAATATGCTAAGAAAAGACAATGAACAAAAGAACAAACTGGCAACAACTAGTCTTTTGGGGCTCCTTTCTGCAAATTTTGATGGGGTTTTTTACTTCGTTAACTGAATCTGGCTGAGTGAAGACTACTGCCATGTAGTACTTGCTGCCTTTCTCCTGAGTGACAAGGACTGGTGAGCCAATGAAGTGTTGCCTGGAATAAAACATGAAACCTTTCCAAACAGTATTAAAATGATAATATAAAAACAAGTATTTAATTGAAAGCTTTTAGGTGCACAATATGGCTACATGCACACGTGATACAGTATTTCTACAATTTTTATAAGATTAATTAATTAGTATATCTAACAAATGTTGTCCAATTTGTTGGTTAGGTAATTTCCCCCTGATTCTGCCCCACCGGAGTTGTTCCAGGGACTTCTTTCTTCCTTGTTATGTCTTCTGAATTCTAGTGGAAAACAAAATGTCCTTGTCAGGCTTTTTCTTCTTAAGAGTAAGACTAAACAGAATTCCAAGTATGCATTGGAAGGGTTAGCTTATTATTCTAAAATCTAACAGAAAGGGTATGAAAAATACCAGGGGCTATATAACCATGTATTAGCAGTCTAGAAAGCTACAAATATACGAAAAATATCTAAAAAGCTAAAAAATCTTTAGGCATCAGAAGAACCCTGGAAGAATGGCATAGTGTTAGTAGTGTCTGGCAAAACATGCAAATGATATATGATGAACACCATTTCTTTCAGCAACGTTACTCTAACTGTTGAAAAGACAGCTGATGTGTAGAACCTTTGTTGTGGGTGAGCCCTGGTAAACGCAGCTGTTTGCTCACATCCCCTGCATTGGGATGGGGTAGAGGGTAGTATATAATATTGCAATATAAAATATAACAATAATAAAAATCAGGGTAAAATTGAGAAAATTTGTACATTGAGATAAAGACAGTGTAATAGGTAAATCAAAAGCTGTATGCATGAGCAAAGTAAATGAGGAATTATTTTACTAATTCCCACAGGCAGGTACATGTTTAGCCATTTTCGGGAAAGCAGGACTTCATCACACATAACAGATACATGGGAAGACAAATATTGTATCTCTGAAAATCCCCCCTTCCTCCTTATTCTCCACAGCTCTGATTGCTGAGGTCAGTCTGGGTCAGCTGTCCCGGCTATGTCACCTCCTAGATTCCTGTGCACCCTCAATCTCCTCCCTGAGGGGTGCAGCGTGAAACATAAAGACCTTGACTCTATGTAAGCATCATTCAGCAACGTGTTATCAGCACTGCTGAGGCCACAGATCCAAAACACATGAGTGTATGAGCTGCTATGAAGAAAATTAACTTGCTCCCTTCCAAAACAAGTATATAGTTGTACATAAACATGCCGAGAGAAGGAATGAGAGTTATGCAGACACTTTATTTCCACTTCAACCTTTCCTGCACTTGGGGTAAACTGAAATGGGAAGGAAGACAGCATTGAAAAGGAAAAGTACCTATATATATAGTGAATGATGTAATATCTCTATGGAAAAATGTTTCATAAAAGAAAGTTCAGGAGGGAAAACAATACAGTGACAATGAGGAATTTCTATATTAGAAGACTAAAGTAGTCCTGTTTATATCAACAGTCATTAAGTCTGTTCTACCTTGCTACTAGGACATACAGCTTCAACAGAGAGAACTGCATAGAGTATTTTTGGCAGTAACACCCTGATGTTCAGTATACACTCCAACAGAAATCTACATCCATATGCTGCTCACAGAGACTCCTAAATCCATACTTAGAAATTACCGAGATGGGTATAGTAACAGAACATTAAATGGTAAAGTATTTTAAAATTTCATTGCTCAAATGTCATTTATGGTAACCACATCTGCCAGTTTCTGTCTAGTGTTGTATAGCCCATATCTTACTCATGTGAAGGATCAATGTGTTTAATGACTGGAGAATATCTTTCATGTGAGGTTGCAGATGTTCATATAGAACTTGCAGACAAAAATCTCTCAATGGGCACCAAAGGAAGGACAAAACAGAGCCCAGGTGACAGATAAGACCCTCAAAACAGTTGGTAGCCTACATGGTCTCAGACCACAAAAGCTGGAAAACCAGTTTATTGATCTCACAGATCAAATATTGAAGGAGGGTGGAAAAACCCCAACCAATTTAATACAAGAGCATTAAGGGAAGGGTTTGAAGAGTTTATTTAACAAAAAAAAAAAAAGAAAACCTGGGAAGAAAAATTTCCACTGTACCTGAGTAGAACTTAGTAGAACTTTCTATTGAAGCTGAGTGGAACTTGGTTGAAACAATGTATGTGATTGCACACAGAATAGGATTTAGGGAGTTTATATGAAAAAAACAGCTTTCCAACAAGTGCTAATAGTATTTTATATAGAGATATATATTCAGAATATTCCACTAGATATATTATATTCATAGGTATGTGCATCTTAAGTAATAAGAAGAGATACAGACTTTTGCTGATAAACTCTTCAAGAAAGTAAAATATAACAAAGATGCTTAATTTCTAACACATACAAATTATATATAATAACCAGTAAGAATTTCAAGGAAAATGCTAAGGCAGGGTAGAAGGTGAGGAGTGAAAGGAGTAGAAATAGCCAGTGAAGGCAAGCAAGGAGGAAAGCAATGATAAGTCTGTAGAACATTAGAAGCTTGTCTTATATTAATCTCTGATCAGTGGGACACAAAAGTATTCTGCCCTGCAGCTGTAAACGTATACAATGTTAGCTAGAAACCACCTAAATAAATTTATTTTAAAAGAAGTCTGTGTTGATTTTCAAAATGCCTTTTGTCTTCTTTATTCTACATTTAAACTAAATAAGCCCCATGTTTTTAGGCAAAACACCTTTGTCAGTTCAGCCTGAATTTGGGAACAATTTTATTTCATTAAATTTGGATTTTTTTTTGTTGTTGTTTTCTTGTTGTTGTTGTTGTTGTTGTTTTTTTGTTCAATATGAGCCTTTTTATGAGGAGATTGGGAAGAAATGTTCATCTGTATTAATCTTTAACCCTGTTCTATATTGTCTGCCTGGAGCCAGGACAAAGATTATTACAGCTGACTTCAATGCACTTTTTGATCAGACCCTGAATTAGGAAAGATTCCCAAATCAGTCTGTAAGAGCAATATTGTTCAAGGTAGAAAACAAATTGTGAAGGTGAAAAATAAAAGGCCAACTGGTTGCTACGCTGGGAAAAAAAAGTCAAGTAAAAAGATCTAGGAAGCTCAAACATGAAAGAAAATCAGCTGGAGATGGGAGATTTTAATCTAATAGCAAGATGAATAATTTACTTGTTTGGTTTATTTCATATTTATACAACATAAGCATGGATTTTGTGATTCTTGCGTGCAAGAAATTCTTTCAAACAATTTACAATGATTATTCTTTTCATATTTTGAAACAGACCATTTTACAATAATAATATTCTGAGTCTGAGGCAGGGAGCAGTGTTTGCAAATTTCTTCTTCAGTATATACTCTGGTGTTCAGATTCAGAAACATACAGACATATAAGCTAAGACAGGAAGCACCTCTGAACACAAGTCTGTGAGATTGTATTACCTGAATAGCAGGCTTATTCTAGGACTGATCCAAATCATATTAAAGCACATTCTGCCCAACGCAGCACAGATTTTGTTTTAAGATCCAGTAGCATCACATGGAATGAAATAGGAGCAGATGATTTATTGCATAGGTACTTCTCCAGCTCTTAGAAAATGCTAAGTATAACAGAAAGGATAGTTTCACAAAATAAAAGGTTTTCAGTGAAGCTCGTGATTTTAGAAGGACATCATACTATGGTAGGTATGGTATTTTTCTAGGAGAACCTATAGAAGATATAAATAGGAGTACAAAGAAAGCTAATGAATAGTGTTATGAATAGTTTAATAATAAGAGCACAGCAAAAAATTGTTGTTTAGAGAACCTCTTGATTTTAAGTGTAGCAAAAACCACTTTTGTATCAAGCCATTTCTCTTTGATTTATTTAACTAGTTTTCGTATCAACCACCTAAATGTTATATAGGTGAGAAGGCAATAATTTAATTACTTTATAGATAGAATCATATGACCAGAGAAACATTTAGGTTGCAAAAAGGTCTTTAAGACCAAATCCAACTGTAAATATGACACCGCCAAGTCTGTACCACCCCTCCTTCCCAAAATATGCACCCTGCAGGATACTCTCACAGAGTAACACTGAATTGCACTGGATCAGCTCTCTCACACACCTGAGTCTCATCCTGATCTGACATGGCTTTCATCCCACAGCTGTCTCAAATTTTCCCTACAACATAAGATATACGGGAAAGAGCAGCACTAGTGAGAAACCAGTGGCATTTGAAATGTGTTATCTCTGTAATTACTGCTGTTCCTCATTATAATCTGGTGCTATTACTGTAATATGGGCAAGTCAGTTTTTGTCTGTTTCTGAACAAAAAGTTCCTCACTGGGTGTCAGTCCGTAGATGTTCTGCTAGAAACCACCCTTGGGAATTTTCTACTGTCTCCCTTTGGGCAAAATTTCATTATCCCTATTATTTCTAGCTATGAGGCAAAAAAAAGGAATTCTAAGATTCTTCCTTGATGTTAATAGTTTTCAGCACTGAATGATATGATTATATGATTATATGAATATGAATCCTCAGAAGAAGTAAATCAAAGCCTGTAAGTCTTGAAATTATTATTTATTTGTTTATTTATTTTATTTTTCTCCTGTCTCAAACAGCCACTGCCAAGGAAGTCACAATAGTAGATTTTTTGTTGTCAGTTTACCCTTAACAGTAGCCAATAAAAAGCACTATATACCTGGAACCCACCTTCTGTCAAAGCACACTATGTTCTTTTGAATTTACCTTTACTTTCTTTACATACAGTTCATGTTTCAGGGTAGCCTGTATACTTGATATACTTGGCTCTGATTCCAGAAAACATGTCATCTTGACTCAAATGCTAAGCCTACTTAAGAAGGAGTACTGTAAGTTTAAGTGCATGTTTGTGGCCTCTCCATGAATAGATATGAACTTAAATGCATTCCTGAATCAAGACCAAGGATCCTGTTTTTTTTTGCCCTTGGATGCACTCTGAAAGATTTCAGTGCAAGAATTCTCTAAAAGTAAGTTGCATGTTTGAGTGCACACATATGCAAAAGCACACACCTGCTGACCATGACGACCTTCAAATCAGAATCTTAGATTAAATACTTTGAAACATCTCATTTTTTCATGCTTATAAATTGTTTATTCAGCAGATTCAATTGATAATGATAGGACTATTTACAGTGTTCCACATTTGTTCCTAGACTTGCTTTATAGAGAAGCAAGAGAGGAAACACTGATGCTGTTACTTTCACAGTGCAGAAAGCAGGATTTACAACTGTATTCACTGAATTTGGTCTCTTCTTCATGTATCTAAGGCACTTTCAGATCAATATGCAAAACTGCTTTCATAAACACATCTCACATAATAAGAAAACATGAGCGCATGTTTGGTATTCCAGCTAGGTGAATTCGAGCAACCAGTGAAGAAGATAGACAAAGGATTCTGCTGAATATTGTTGTCTTGAATATTTATCCACTTCTCTGGTTTTGTGATAAATATATTCAGAAAAGATCCTCTGTCACAACACAGACTTTTTTTTTCTCTGCAGTGATTATCAGCTCTAAATCACAAGTTTAGCCTTTAGACAGATTTATGAATAATAAAGTTTTTAAATTTTATGCTAAAATTTTATTTAGGTGGGATATATTTTATATATATATTTCTAGGAGGTAAAAAAGTTTAAGAATAAATGAAGTGTGAGCATTATGTAATGTTAGAGTTTCTTAAAACTGGGAAATACAATTTTATTTATTTACCTAACCTCTGGATTAGCCAGATTTCATTTGAAAGTTTTGTTTCTTTTTCTGTTTTTATTTGGTGCCTTTTTTTGAGGGAGTTAGGGAGGGGAAGGAAATGGGGGAACAGTACATGGAATAGCTCAAAGAGGACTTCCACATCTTTATTTTCACACCAAAACTATTTTTCTTTTTTTCTTTCCCAACATATGTAACTTTAATGATTCACATGATTCAATGTAATGATTATTTATTTGGAAAATTGGAATCAGAGACTTAAAATATAACAGAAAATTATTTGGAGCAAGCCATAGAGCTGAGCTGTGGAGGACACACGCAGTAGCACCCTATACCCCAGGGAGCCTGGGCATTCAGCTTTACATGCAGGTACAGTGATCCAGGCTAGTGGGGACTGAATATAAATAGTACCCTTTTTCCTTTTTATGAATCTTCATAGCAAACTGAAATTGAAATAAGATCATTTTGCACCACAGTGCTATCTAGGCCTATGAACCTAGTGAGGAATGCAAGCACAACATCCATCAGAACCATCAGTGTGAGGAAATAATACCTGGGCTGGGAGGCAGAGACAGGAATTGGCCAGCACTGTAAAAATACTCCCTTTTTTTAACTGGCATTTAATAAGCCCTGGTTCAACACCATGCAAAGGGAGCCGCTCTATCTGGAACAACAAGTTTCATTTTAGGGTTGCATTAGACGAAACTGAAACACATGGTAGAATATTGTTCTATATGTTCCTAATATATTCATCCAGTATTCATCTTTTGATAAAATTAATATAAATTCTGTATATTGCATAATGTCATGTGAGACTAAATTATAGAACATTAATACAGTCATGACAAAAATTTAGTGTTTAGAACAAAAGCAACATGATTTGACATAAAAATCTTACCTGCACGAGCTCATGTTGTACCATATATCTCTGTCAAATGACGTGGGGAAAAAGCAAACCACCAAAACAACCCCAAAGTAAAACAATCAGGAGTATAAGGATAATCTGTGTTTTTCTGAAGACAAATGAGACATGCTTTGAAGTTCCACTTTTACAGAGTATTTTGATAGTGAAAGCAATCAGTTGGGTTTGGTCCCCTGAATATAAACCTTGTTTAATCAAAGTCTATTTAACAAACATAAACCATGTGTAAACTCTAACATAAACTGTTTCTCCTGAAATATAGTCACAGATTAAGTAAAGATTTTTGAATAATCTAGAATGTTTTATGAAAAAAATACAGGTTACAAAAACTCTTTCCTTTGTTCCTAGCAGAGAGAAAAAGGAATTGGCCTTGATGTTGTAGAAAAATGAATAAATATTTAGAATTTGTCACGACCTTTTATATATCTCTACTGTATTACAGCCTAATGTTCAGCAGAAAAATACGCTTTTCAAGTCTCAGCACAGATTTATTAGGTGCTATAAGATGTGCTCCTCCATTGAAAAGCCAAAAATAGCACATTCATAATGTCACATACTCAAGTGCTTCTGCAGTCTCAGAGGTCTTTCTTATTGCATCTTGACGAGTAAAAGATTTACAAGCACAACAGAAATGGCCTTTAAAAATCCCAGGTATTAATGGCAGTTTCCTGATAATAGTTTTATTGCCTTCTATTAAGAACCTTATTACATCAGTCTAATACAATACTACTGTATTACTCCTATAATACAATATGATGAATGAGTGCTACCTCTTCCATATTGCATTAACACCATATTAAGTTAATTGAATGCAGTCATAGCTTAGTGTGATGGATGAGATGTACACTACTGTCAGCAATTTTGTATGGAAAAGGGAAGTCCATAATTCCTATATTTTCTCACATTTGTTCCAGTGAGGATGTGCAGTTCTAAAAAAATTCTAACACCAGTTGCTTTTGACACTGCTTTGCATTTATTGAAGAGCTCTAAAAAAATAAATGACAAAGTCTTCATATAGAAATAAACAACTTAGCTGATAGGATTTTCTTCATGTTGTTGGTCTGTTTGCTCATCATGTTTTGACCAGAATTTGTATTTCTGAACTTAGTGGCTGCCAACCTAGGTATTGGTGTTACTGGCTGAAAATTAAAAATGTGAGATTTCTTTTCTTATCATCCTCCTCCATGTTTTTCTTTTTTTTCCACCTCATGAGGAGACAGCATCATACAAAGATACTTAAAGTAAGACTGGAAGACTAATTCATATCCAGCAACGCACTTTTCCCAAGTTATAACGGCATTATGTCAAACACTAAAATGTATTCTTGTGCTTTTTAGGTTTATTTTTTTTCCTGATATCTGAAAGTAATGAACACTTTTCAGTCTTTGCGCTTGCATAAAGGACATGGAGGCCATTTGTGCAGTGTGTTAATGATAAACATGCGACGGTGATAAGCTTTAAGTCTAAAGGCTAAGGTATTACTGGTGAAAAATATATATTCAGGTGGATGGAGAGGTTACCTTTCAAGGCTCTCAGTAATTCATTCAATTCACTAAGTTGAATGAGCTTCTGCATATTATGGACAAAAACTTTGCAAAGCTGAAGTAGAACAAGCAGCTCTCACTAAAGTCTGTGCTTAATTTTAAAGGCATATCTTCAACAGGAGCATTCATATACTTCAAGATAGTATCCCTTTCACACAGTCTACTGACATCAGGGGCAGAGTAAAAGAAATTACATAAAACATAGACAATCATTCACATTAAGGTACAATTTATTAAATATTTTTGGGTTTTTTTACACTGGAATTAAGAATTTGCTCAAAAAGCAGATTTGAAAATTGCACAATGCAGTACATGTAGAATCTAAACCTCAATAAGTTTATATCCTTGAGAATGTAAATCCATTCTGTAAAAGTTATCTAAGAAACCATCTTAACAATCATCTGGTTAAAAGTACCAGATTAAGAAATAACAACAGGAATAAGTATTTATATATTGAAAAAATAACAAGCCTTTCAAACGCATTGACTTAATTCAGCCAAAAATTTGGTATTTGCTCAGTGTCCAGCATCAGCTATAAATACTTTCAAAATGATAAAAATTTAAGACCATACTTAGTTGTTTGTTGAATTCTTCAATTATGTTTTCAATTATTTGATATAAAACATTCCCTTACTCAATTTGGAGTCATTAAAAAAAGTAAGCATGACTGGCTACTCATGCATAATGAATAAATTAGCAGGAGTTATGTATATACTAAATGGGGAAAAACTTCCAAGTGTACCAACTAAATGACTCATTATGGAGTATACTTTCCACTGTTATCTGAAGGAAGAAAAGTTGTCACATGAGATTTTTGTATTTACAAGGTTGGAAAAAGGAATCTTTTAAAAATACATAGTATATTGGTTTTACTACTAAAATAACTTTGAGATTTTATACTCAAACAGAACATAACAATGCCTACATTATATGCAAGCCAAGAATGGCTAAGCATTCAAAGTGTAGCCTCAAAGAGAATAATCTGAATTCATTTTACAAAATGTTATTTTGTTATCATGATACATTCCCCCATCATGAAACATGTTCTCCCATTGATTTTATGTAGCTACTATTTAATCTTATATAACTACGAATGCAGAATTATTACAAATCATAAAGAAAGTTGTTTAACTGTGATTATTTAGTGAGAAGAACTAGTGGATAGAAAATACCAGAAGACATAAATTATTTTTGTGAGGATTAGACCTTTCCTGGGAAGCAATATGAGTTGGAGGCACAGCTCTGATCCCAGCACTGCATTAGATTTCAGGGTTGCTTTTCTGAAAAGTGCATTGAAAGGCAGGTTGAAAAAAACCCCAAACAATACAACAAAGAAATTCTTACCAGAACAAAACACTCTCTGTAATACACTGTTCTCCCTTTGGGAGAGATGCAGAATAAGGACACATTGGAAATTTGAAAAATATCAGATATTTCAGTAAATGCACTACTGACAAGCAATTACATGGAAGATTTGAGAATATGTATAGTGAACCAGGGTAGTAATGCAGCCATGACATTATATTTCAGGCCATACCATTTCACTGAAACCTGTAGACCTCCATCTCCAACCATACTTATCTTTGTAAGACATCTTGTGCTTTTTTTAATCTCAAATTGTCAATTTTCTGTCAGGGACAAGATAAACATAGTCAAGTAAGCAGTATGGGAAATAAATGTCCTCTAAATTTATAATACTAGAACTTAAAGACTAACATCAGTACCACAAAAAACTGTCAGAAGCAACCTGTGACCGTATTTCCTACTGATATACTTAGCCTTGGAGTGGCCTTCATATTTCTCAGCGCTTTTTGACAACAGGTAAAAAGGCAAAAAATGTATTCTAACAAATAGAAGCAGATTTTTTTAAATCAGTATTTTATGTAGAAATAAAACATAGACTAGAAGGATTGGAGAAGGACAAACAGTTTCAGTCACACAGATGTAGCCTGTGAGCTTTTTTTGAAACCATGGTAAAACTTTTTCTTTCCGGGATCTCATGACCTGTGTCTAATTATTCACCTAATTCTGTTCAGTGTAGATTCACAGTACAGGCTTCAGAGGTTAGAACCTCCAACATCAGTAACTGATGTTAAAATACTTTTCTTACACATTTTTGGGTTGTCAGAAACGATATTGCATGGAAATACTACTAGACCATAGCATAATTTATTGCTATTCTTAAACTTAGTCCTAATAGGTTTAACTAGATTTTCTGTTTTAAATCAGCAAATAATTCAAGTCAGAACAAGATGTAGGTCCTTTCCAGTATTCACAAAGAATCTTATTTCCCATTCAGAAATGTTTAACAAAGTTTTCTGAGCAATGACTCTGACAGATCATGACGTATCACAGACGAGACTGAAGTCATTTTACCTTACTCTATTTAATCAAGTCACTAATAATTAACTAGCTTGTTAATTTTTTATGGGTCTGTAGACATTTAAAATTTTTGGAAAAAGAGCACTCAAATTTCTCGGGGAGTCAGGCAATATTGAGGGCTTCAAAAGCAACATCTTTTTGAAAAATATCTTTCTTCATTATAAAAGTGTCAGAAAGATGCCCACACTGGGACATGCTGGTGTGTTCAGAGACAAACTTTCAAAAATATGATTTACATGTTCCTTAACTATAGTCATATTAGTGATATACAGGGCTGTGTGAATCTTTCACAATAGTTGTACACTTCAATAATGCCAATGCTTGAAACCTATGGTAATGTCCAGAGCTATGTATATTTAATAGCACTAAGATGTAGAGTGATGCTATGCATTGCAAATCTACAAAGGGAACAGATACATTATGAGACTATTGCTACAGCTGAATCAAAAGCACTGTGAATTTCAAGGGATGCAGGTAACTTGTAGGTCAGAAAAGAAGTGGTTCCAGTTAGCTCATCTATATTAGTCTCCAGTTTCAGAGGGAACTGTATTGACATATATAGTCTTATAAGACAAAGATGGATCTGTCATCCGTTTTGTGATCTCCCACTGAGAAAATAAAATCTAAAACTGACTTGGAGAAAAATTGGTATGGGTACTGACCATCCTGTCACTTCCATTAGTATATGGACACATGCTTCATGAATACATACCTTGCTCATTCAGTTGTGTTAAAATTCAGAGAGTATTTCACTTGATATCATGCACAAATAATTAGCATCTTTCAGAACTGGTAATGGAGGAGTCATACAATGTTTTCAAATGCAATGTGACTGTAGAGAATTCACAAGGTGAGACCTTATCACAAACACTCTTTTAAGGCCCAACATTATTGACCAACATTTTGGGCAGGGCACTGAATAGAAAACATGCTTTTCTTTGTTTCTTTACTTTGTTGATGAAAAAAAAACCTTAAAGGAATTTTGTCTGAACACTCCAAAGGCTTTTTTCTTTTTTTCATTTTATGTGACTCAGCATCAAAATTTCTATATCACTCCTTCCAATGCTGAGTTAAATTTTTTTAAAAGCACTTGCATCCATAATTTTTAAAATTTTGCTTAGTTTAAGATAAAGAACATGAAGGCAAAGATCTACTTCAACGTTCTATGCAGATACTTAGAAATGCAGGAAAATATTAAAAGCATGTCCCCCAACCACACAGCTTTTATAAGAATGGTATTCTAAAAAATTATATTGCAGTGTCTGCAACTTATACAAGATTCATTTGTTCTCACTAAGTAATATGCCAATTGTCCTTCTGGCAGCATATATCAAATTAAATGAAGGTAGTTTAAAGATAAATAAGTTTTACTCCTTTACATCAGTTTTGCATCTTGCATTAAGGGCAGCTCACCCTGAAAATGAGCAAGTGGCTTTGCTGCTGCCTTTTGCCTCCAGAGACTTGATGTGATGATGCATCTGTAAAATTTGCTAAGTGTTTTCCAGAAGCTGTATCTGTAGAGAGGTGAAGGGATGTTTTAGATCTCCTGAATGCCATACTATGAGCTCCTCTCCAGAGATCACCTCCCTCTTTGAGGACTGTGTAAGTTACACTCTGCAAGGCAGTGCAGCTTCCCTCCTCTTGGAATATAGTTGTGACTGAATTCAGATAAAACTTTTGCTGTATTCAGCTTTCACTGATTTACCCAGTATCATGCAGTTCCTGATTGAGCCATGACAATTTGTTTTTGAAAATGCAGGAAAAATATCTTTTAAAACTCTTTAATTGAATAAATGTCTCTTTGGAATATTGCCAGTATTAATACGAATTTTTATTTATTCTCTGGCATTTAAATCCATTTGACTTATTCTTCTGGTGAAGTTCTTTTCAATCTGAAACATACTTGATGAGGTTTCTTTTTCAGTGAAATCCTGTATAGAGAGTTAATTGCCAGTAACAGGTATTTTTAAAGACCACAGGTGACACATGGAAAACTTCAAAAATCATTTCATGTAGAGTTATGTAGAATATATACAGTGCAGTTTGTGCAATTCTCTTCCCTTTTTTATTAAGAAGAACATTTGCATGCAAACGAAGTCTATGCTCATCTGCTTCTATTTATCACTTTAGGATATAATCTTCAATTTGAAGCCTTATGATTATATTATCTTCCTTAGATGTGTTTACTATGACACAAAGATAGGTTTATATCCTCAAGCTGAGAATAAGAAAAAAAGAACAGATGATCTCTTAAACATCACAGATCTTGTTGATAGGTGGATATGCCTACATGGAAAAGGACGAGACAGAAGAAACACAGAAACTGACACAAAAAGAAAATAATTTTGGGCCACACTTCTTTTCCAGTATTTTCAAGGAATAGCCAACAAGTTATCAAAATACAGAGATACAACATCTATGACACATGTGAATGGTCAACATATAATTGTATGTAAATCATATAAATGTATAATTGATTTTATAATTAATTTCAAATGATCCTTAAACTGTCTTTTTATTATTTCTAGAAAACATTTAGAGACATTGTTTTAGAGGTCTAACTGACTCTCCAAGAGTACCCTCTGGAATCCTTAAGATAAGCAAGATGAAACAAAATGAAAAATGGACAAAAAACTCTTCTAAGAGATAGATAATTAATATGATTACTCAACATGGAATTTCATCAAAGGAATCTTGACTGACGTTGTTTACTTAAAAGGACTAAATCTCAATTCATGGGTTTAGAAAAAGAATTATACTGCTAAATTATAAGAAGCCGACTACGTAATAGTTTATAAACCATACATATTTGATTATATTCTTTGTTCTGCTTTTGGGGAACAGTTATCACTTTAAGGCTTCGTGCTAAACTATTCCCTCTAGAAAATGGCATTATATGGACTTTAATATTATATGGACATTTTCTTTTCCACCTTAGCCTGACTTTTTTCATTCTGATTGTTATATTGATTTTTCCTTCTTTTCAAAGGCAGTCTTAATTAGACACTGTTACTAGACAAAACCAATTTTGTCATCCATCAGGAACCCTACATTCTACATTTTTTCCTGTAAAAAGTTCCTGTAGGAATATAACCAGATTCATGTTCTTTCTGCTGTATGCATTTGGCATCTCTGGAAAAGAGACAATCCACTGTTTGGTTTTTTTTTTCTTCTTTTATCCTCATAAGAAAGTGGCTACAAAGACTTAGATGAGTTGGTGTGCCGGTTTGGGCAAATTTGGAAATATATCCTCTGAGAGAAGGCATGTTACAACTCCCCCACCAGGTTCAGGAAAAAAAAAATTTTCCTTGAAGGAAAGTGAAAGAGACAAAAACTATTTCTTTAACAAACACACAGGAAAAGGATAATAATGCTACATAATAAAACATCTCGCTGTGGAGAGAAACCTGGGAAAATTTCAGAGTCGTTCCATAGGTATCCTTTCCCCTCCTCCTCGGAGCTGGGTCGGGGTGGGCCCTCCTCCCGGGCCTCCACCTCGGCGGAAAAAGTCCCGATGTGTTCTGATGTTGAAACAGTCCAAAAAAGAAGAAGGGAAAAAAAATGAAATCCCAGGAAAACAAAATTTCAACTCTCTGTCTCCCTCCGGAGAAAAAGAAAGCCGAACGCTCACTGGAAAGCAAGCATTGCTTCCTCCCGCTCCTCTCTTGCTGCAGCAGAACACAGAGGAGTCTGGGTATCTGTATCCTTGAAAACAAACTGTAAACTGCTTCGAAAGTTTTGCTGCTTTTTTTTTCTCTTCCCCCTCTCAGGCTCAGTTTAAAGGCACAGAAAGGCAAAAAATTAAATTCTGGGCATGGAACAGCGATATGGGATACAACATCATAAAATCACTCCAAGACAATTGGGATACTCAGGTGCCATTCACACTGCTGAGGAAAAAGATCAAGATTTTCCTGACACTGATATTCTTAAGTCCTGTACACAAGCTGCTGAGACACTGCTTTATTTAATGGTATTTCCTTCTGTTATCATTTGGTACAGGGATAGAGAATTCTGAGCTTTAAGAAAACTTATTACTACTTTATATTGTATAGAGCAATATCTTTGTTATGAATGGATTGTTATGAATGGATGATGTAGGTTTAGATCAGCTCTTGCCTTTGCCCAGGCCTCTGGCAGCAGGCAGTAGCTGTATTGAGGTGTCCAGCATCCCAAGATACACTCTTATTTGCAAGTTCTTTAATAATAGCTGATTTGGTCTATTATAAAATGAATTATTTATTAATACGCACAAAACTAACAGACATAAGACTTAAAACAGACTATTACTACACAGGGATAAGACAAAGGGCAATACTAATATTATACACGTGGAGTTAAGGGTACCATTAAATTTACAGCTAGCTAAGAAATAGTGTAACTTAGGATTCCATGCTTCTTACCATCCAATTCTTGATGGGGTACACATCGAAAAATCCTCTCTCTCAATACCCAGGAAAGTGACCTCAAAAGCCCAGGTCTGGACTTAAGGGGAGAAATCTCCTTGTACGTTCCAGAGGAGCGTGTAAGAGACTTCTGCTTCTGTGATAATTGTGTGGGCTTTTATTAACATAAGAACTGTGTCTTTTGGTCAAGAATATTTCTTTCATCTCTTCCCACATTTGCTTTCCAGACTAAGATGTTGATTCTTAGCTGGGGCCTGAGCCCTTTCAGTGCCAGAGATATCCCATGCTGGGCCTGTGACCCGCCGGAGTTATCTCTTGCATGTCCACCAACAATCTGTGGTAGAGAGGGGGTACACATGTCCTGCCACATGGATCCATTCTACATCAAAATGCAAGACTACTTATATGCTAACTCATTCCAAGAAAGTAAATAAAAATATGTCCATAATCTAGGCCTTAGGGCCTTATCCTGACATTAAATATTTAGTTATCTTTTAAAAAGTGATGTACTTTTATCAAAAAACAATAGAAGTAAGGGACCTGCTGTCACATTCAATAGAATATCTTCACAGATTTATTATCCCTCTACTGAGATAGATAGAAAAAAACACTTTTCTGATTCCCTGAACTCACAATTTTTTTTTCTAATATTAACATTTTTCTTTATTTTCTTTACTTAGGAAAAAAGTGTTATTGTGGTTATTAAAAACAAGTTATGATAATAATAGTAATTATCTAGTGTTGCTAAAACAATAACTTGATTTGATGGGACTGAACTCAAATATCTTTATATCAAAGGGAGTGAAAGGTTTATGGTCTAATCCTTAATGAGTCTTTTGAAGTATATTTATTGTAAAATGATTTAATTTCACAGTCTTGTACTTGGGAGAAGCTAATGGAACAACTTATCAACAACAACTACAGAGCTTGGAGTCTTATCCATAAGCAGATCTGCACTGTTAAATTTTAACACTTAGAAAATTGCATCTATATTATGCATTTTATAGAAGTAGAAATAAAAATGAAATGTTCTTTTGGAACATTATTCAACGTGATATATTTTTATGAAAACTATTTTCAATTTTAATTAGGTTGTAGTCCCTTGAGATCTGAAAGATCAAAAGAACAAAGAGTCAAACTCAGAAAAAGATATTTGGGGTTTAATTAAAATATAATGATACCCTTAATGCTTCTTGATTCTTTTCATAATCAAATATTAACAATAACAGATTAGGAAATAGAAAATTTTTTGTTTGGTTTTTTTTTTTGGTTTTTTGTTGTTTGTTTTTTTTTTGTCCTGGATGTCATATTAGAGACAGAAAACCATTTTGATTATGAGAGCAGTTATTTCATATGAAAGGTAAGTTCCATGCCTCATTGACAATGCAAACATTTTAGACCTTTCTGTTAAAATATAATTAGCATTCTGTACATTAAAAAAAAACATTGAACTACCTTTTCAGAAAAGAGGAAAATTTCCAAAGGTAAGGCAGTGAATGTTTTTCTTAAAAGTAGGTGGGTTATTATTACTGCAGGCCTGGTTCCTACGGTATATCACCGTGTCCCGCAGCTATAGGGAGGAGGAGGAGGAGAAGATCCAGCAGGCAGGAATTGTGCAGCAAGATTGATTTATTTAATTATTTTACAAACTCTTTTATAGACTTTTTTCTTCATAGTCTAATTGGACAAAGGACCAGCCACCCCTTGGGGGTGATTGGCCAAAATCCTAAAACATCCATTATCAAAATATTTTCTACTATACCATAAACAAGACTTTCCAAGGTTGCAGGTGGCTTGGTTGTTTACATTCCCTGCTACCTCTTCTGTGAGAGAGAAAAGTCTCTCACGGACTTAGAACAATAACAAGAAGATCCTCACTAACAGCATTTTTGTACCTACAGGTTATTACATACCTTTTCAAAGCAGTCTCTTTACTAGTGAAAGAACCATTTTACTGTTTTTTTATGGATGGAGGGTGAAGGCTAGTGGACCCAAATTGATTCACTGGAGCTTGTGGGTACTGCTGAAGTTAAATAAACAGACAAACAGTCCTCCAGTAAATAAATGTACTGGGTACTTGCCATCTGTGTTTCTAAGAATGACATTTAAATTTCTGGCATCCGGAGAATTCATATTCTCTGGAAGTATCTACAGACTGGTTTACAAAGAGTTTTGCTTGTCTCCAGGTATTTTGCAGGAAGGGGCATGTCAAATTTCATTTAAATGTGGAGTAATTGTTCTTCAGTCCAGGGCCTGTATATCTCTCTCTTAAAGTGAGGAAGAGTGTTCCACAGTCTGTGCTGAGCTAAGCAACCAGCCTCCACCAAGAAAGTAAAAACAATGACTGACTCCTGTGTTAAAATGATACAGATATTATGCAATTCTCAACTCCGTGACAAGCTGAACACCATTTTATCTCTTTTATTTGTAGTTTATGAACTATTATGTTCCTTTTAACACAATGTTACTGGGTATCAGAAAATAAGAAGGAAAACCTGTACGATGGCCTTGTCCTTGTTATTAGTCTCTGGGTTACTCTTTTATTTCTGTTCTATAGGTTTTGGTTACTTTTTTTTCTCTTTTTTTAAAATACTTTGTTCTTGTTTTTGCTCAAATCCAAACTAGCTTTGGTGTTTAAGAGCCCTGTTGATTTATATTCACTAAAAGGAAGAAAATCCATCCAGTCAGCTCACAAAGCTCTAAAGATTTTGGAGCACTGACACTGTATGCTGAGACACAATTTCCTAATCTGTGTATTCTTCCAGCTTTGTGTGGTGGTGCTGATTAATTTTTTTATAATAAACTGAATAGACTGACAGATACTTAAGATTTGCTTACTAAATTACTAAAAGAAAACTATCAAATATTAGAAAAAACCAAAAGAAGTTAATGAAAAGAGCTAGGAAAAAAGCATTGTTATATATAAAACATTCTTTTTTCTGAAGAAATAAATAGTAAGAATCATAGCACTCCACCATCCAGGGAAAAGAGTAGTGAAAATTAAGGTTGAAAATGTGGAACACATGGGAAAAAGAACACTACTTCAAACTGATATATTTTTGTCTTATGTAAAAAGTACTACTAATTAGATTTTTCTCATCTAATAGAGTACAGTTTTCCCACCACTTTCAAAACAATTTGTTTTGTATAGACTAAAGTTCAGTACAGGATAGATGCCTTTATATAGCTAATCCATCTATTCTAGCACTCTACATTTCAACTGATTTCTAGGACAATGAACACGTCTCCAAATTGTGCTGGCACTCATCTCACAAGTTGCTAACTTCGTGCAAGCTACAGCCACTGGCTTTGGAGATCTTATTTAGAAAACTTTAATTTTTGCCACTTTCATTGGCTATCTTGATAGCCTCACTCATTTGGTGAGTTCTACCACAAGCATATCCTCTACTGTACACTTTAAACTGGAAGAAGATTTGCAAACAAAAAACTATAGGGTGAAGAACAGAGATAGATGTGTGTCTGTATTAAAAAAATATCAGGAGAAAAAAATTACAGTGTTAGAGTTTAATACTATTAAAAATAATAACATAATGCCATTATTTAAAATATTATGCAGTAATACATCTATATGCATCATCTATGACTGTTTCAAATTAATATTACATTTCCCCTCCCCTCTTTTTCTATTAATTAAACCTTAATATGGGAGAAAAACTTTTGCCAAGTGGATATGAAGGATTATCTTTACAAGTCATTCTTATATTAAGATTTTGGTTCTAAACTATAACATGCTATGAGGTGTTGAAAGTCTAAGGCGGAACTATTTCCCACAATTAACACAACAAATCCTGTACTTCCACCCACAGAGGCATCAACACAGGGTTTTCAGCCAAAGGCTTGCAAAATTTCATGGCTGAATTTCATCTGACTGAGCCAAAATCCAATATCTTCCAGGTATTCAGTAATTCCTTTCCAAATAATGTGGTAGTTTGGGGTTTTTTCCTTTCTTTAATAGTTACACTGAAGAAGAGTCAACTAAGTCTTGTGAATTTTTTTAGTACAGAAGAATCCCTCATACATGAATAGGGAACCTCGATGTTACAGTATTTAATTAATCATCACAGGTTTTTTATGTTCACAACTGACAGATTTTTATCTTCAGATAAAAGAAAGTCTAGAATCTGGTTTTTGGCTGGGTCATGATATCTCCTATGAGACATAGCAGTAGGTACAGTGTCTTTGTCTTTTCTGAGAGATATATTTTATTACGTATACATCATCTGTAGTTTTCTTTCCAAAGTCTTAATTATCTTAATTCATTATTAATTATCAACTTAATTATCTTTATTCATTACCATTTATTTTAATTAAAAATCAGTTTAAGTGATTAGTAATCAACAATGTTTTATCTTTCAAAGAACACTGCTATTGACAATTACATAATTTTCCAACATACTCTTGATAAACTTCTGAGCTCTGCAGTGACATTTGTATGTGTATTTTTGCATTATTTTTTAGAATGCATATGAATGCAAGATATATTTGTAGATCTGTAGACTAATAATGTGACATTACAGATCTCAGAGCATTCCCTTAATACTGCACTCTGTGTGCTCTCAATAAAAAGAACTAATGAAATAAACAAACAAGTAAACAAACAAATCATATTGACAAAAAGTTACTTATGATTCCATATATATAAGAAGCACATAGTTTAATTTTTCTTTGAAAATATGAAATAGAAAACACTCATTAAATCTAGAAATGGTGTTCTTGTTTTTAATGGAAAAATGATATTATTTATTTAATGTTTAAAAATACCAGAGTTTTCCTTAAGATACTTGGTAGGATATTTGTGAATAATACTTTCCTATAGGAGACATTTTGAAGTATGTTGAACCTTGGATGGTGAAAAATCTTTTATTCAATCTTCATATATGTACATACTTATTTTCAGTAGAAAAGACAAATTTTAATCAGATAAAAATAAATTGTCCATTGAGGCATTTTGATAAAGAAATATAAAGTTGAAACTAGTTATGTATAATGAATAAATAAAGACTGCTAAGAGCTGGGAAGTAGAAACTCAAAACTAAGCAGAGATCTGTAAAAATATATCTATTTTAAGAATAGACAAGCCAGCTTGAAGAAGTAATATTTTAATCATAAGTTCCTAATGGTAAGTCATATTCTTTATGCAGAGCTGAAAATGTTTTGAAGATTCTTAATACTATATGAATTACACTCATAAATAGAATTCAAGTTTTCATTATTACTGTACGTACTATAAAAAAAAAAATGCTCCTTTTCCAAGTAGTTTAACTTAAATCAGGGGATTGTATTATATTCAGCATTATTTTCCACTTTGGTTAATATAGAGCTATTAAACAGTTCATTTCATTCTGTCTCCTAATTCATATAAAATATTATACTTCAGTCTGTCTGTTCCAATGCCTGCCTTTTAAAAGGGGAAGGGAGTGGAGTCTTGCACAACACAAAAGAACCAGGGCCTGCTGAATTATTGGGAAACAACAGGGAAACACCTGTAATACTCCACAAAGGAATCAGGGAATGTTTCTCTAGTACGTTGTTGTGGTTGTTGGCCCAGCTGGGCAGCCAGAAAGCTGTGATCTTATCACCAGCACTGAAAAATGGTGGGACAAATCTGTGGTGAGTTGACTTGGGCTGGCTATCAGGCGCCTGCCAAGTCGTTCCATTATTCCCTGTCCACCAACAGGACAGAAAGAGTAAAGCTCGTGGGGTGAGATAAGGAGGGGGACGTCACCCAACAGTTACCAACACAGGCAAAATAACTGGACTTTGGGAAATTAATTTCATTTATTATCAATTAAAGAGAGCAGGATAACGAGAAATACAAACTAATCTAAATCCCCCTTCCACTCATACTCTTCTTCTTTCTGGGCTTAACTTTATGCCTGAATTCTCTACCTCCTCCTCCACAGTAGAGCAAGGGAGTGGGGGCTGTGGTTAATTTATCATGTCTCTGCTGCTATTTCCTCCTCAGGGGGAGGACATCTCAAATTCTTCCCTTGTTTCAGCATGGGTCCCTTCCATAGGGCGCAGTCCTTCAGGAAAAGACTGATCCAGTGTGGGTTTCCCCACACTGGTCCTTCCAGTAAACCTCCTCCAGCATTGACTTTTCTTCACAGGGTCAAATGTCCTGCTGGGAGCCTTATCCAGTGTGGGCTTCCCCACAGAAACCATGCTCCAGTGCGGGCTTCTTGACCAAAGCCAGTGTGGATGCCTCATTATTGAAAGGTTCACGGCCTGATTGGATGGGGCTTTGAGCAACACGGGCTAGGGGAAGGTGCATCTACCCATGCCAGGAGGGTTGGAAACAGACAATCTGTAAAGGTTCCTTTTAATCCAAACTACTCTATGATTCTGTGATACAGCTATTCCATGTCATTTTGAAAAAGAAATGAAAAAGAAACAACCAAAGCAAAACCCCAGCATTAAAGCAGGCGACTCTTCATTTTCACTAGTAACGAGGAGATACTTCCTGCTTCACGGGAATTTGCAAATAAAGTAATTAGCTTTATACCAGAAACAAAAAGTAGTATAACTACATTGTGTGCTTTGACAGCTAAATTGATGTTCACACATAGCAGAGAAATTTTTTTCTGAATTACGCCAAGTTTAAAACAATCCACTTGACAATAACTTTTCCAAGAAGGCTTAATCTTCTAAGAAAATTCAAAACAGCTTGTGAATTCTTCACTGCTTTTCTACTAAAGCTTAATTGTGTTCATATTTGTGCATTTATCTATGATGCTTTGTCAATTCATAATTTCCATGTTAGAGTGTTTTGAGCTGTAAGTGATAAATCTGCCTTCAATGGGAGTAAAGGGGTAAGTTACTTTGAGAACTGCATCCTTCTGTTCAGAGAGGTAAGGCTGCACTGAAAATGCAAACTTCCTTTTGAAACTCACTCTCTGAAAATCCACACGAACCAAAGATTTTCTCTCACTCCATTCTTTACTCATGAACAGCAAATGCTACAGCTGGTTATTAGTGCAGTTGACTGCTTCCAAGTTGTCTGATAACATTCAGTTATTTCCCTCATGTAAATTTCAATGAGACTGCAGGGAGATGAGTGAACAGTGCTAACATGGGAGCATGAGGATTTTCCTTTAGGGCTT